>NC_134360.1:227258875-227433875 GCF_048569485.1 Anomaloglossus baeobatrachus | reverse complement strand
AATTACACCTGTCTCTTCAGCTCCTTCATGGAGCGCTCGCTTCCTCATGTCCCCAGTGTGGCGCCGGCAGCACTGTGATGATGTCAGCAAGGTGCTGATCTCATCACGTTGCTGCACGTCGGGGGCAGGGCCGGGTCCCGGCGCGCTGTTCAAATGTATTTACGTCTGAAAGATGCAAATACATTTGAATAGGAACGGAAACAGGAAGCTGCGGTCATCGGCTCTGCTGCGCTCCTCTGCAGTGTACATGCCGGCAGCAGAGCCGGCACACAGCAGAGCCGGCACACAGCAGAGCCGGCACACAGCAGAGCCGGCACACAGCAGAGCCGGCACAGCTCGCTGCCTCCTGCTAGTGTGCCTGGCATGTAAGGAGCGCAGCGGGGACAGCAGACAGCGGCCCACCACACCGTGCCCCTGCTTCTAGGTACGGCCGCAGCACATAGCAGGGAGCATTAGCACACCTCTGACCCCGGAAGTTCAAGTGGCCGCTGGTACTTCCGAGATCAATCAGCGTCCTGTGCCCGCAGTTTGTTTTTGCGTCTTAAAGACGCAGATGCAAATAAATAGCGGTGCCACCCCCCCCCCCCCGAAAACACAGCTGATTTATTAGACTGTCTTTACGGAGGGGGAGAGGGTGTGAAAAAAAAAATGCTGACAGGTGCTTAGTGCTAAGTATGGTGGGGGCCCCCTTAGAAGCTCTTTTGGTGGGGGCCCCTGGGCTCCAGCCCCGCCTGCCCCGCCTATAATCCGGCCCTGGCGCTGCCGCAGGAACGACGAACAACATCATATCTCCTATTGGTGCGACATTATGAAAATGACCGACACTACACAGATCACCAATTTTTGACGCTTTAGCGATCGTTTATCTGCGCATCTAGGCTTTACACGTTGCGACATCGTTACCGACGCCAGATGTGTGTCACTTTCGATTTGACCCCGATGATATCGCAGTAGCGATGTCGCAACGTGCAAAGTACCCCTAAGACTGATGGCACGTCTTATCTTTCTAATGTGAACAGGTGCAAATTGAACATGAAACATTGTAAAAAAATTGCGACAGTTGCACTCTGTAGCGCTAAGATATACTGTATGTAACAATGAATATGGGCATATAGACATGAATTACTGCTATGAAAAAAACATGTAAAAAAATGAGATACTTAGCACACAAAAATGGCCAGTTTAATAAGAGCTCAACAGCCAGCGGCAAGGTGACCTCTTAATGTTTGGTCCCTATCAAACTAATGCCTCTCTTTGAGTTAAAAAAAAACCAAACAACCCTCCAATTTATGGGCGGACAGGATCCTGTAAATGGAGAATTAAAATTGCCTAAAGGCCCTGTCACACACAGAGATAAATCTGCGGCAGATCTGTGGTTGCAGTGACATTGTGGACAATCAGTAGCAGGTTTGTGGCTGTGTACAAATGGAACAATATGTCCATGATTTCACTGCAACCACAGATCTGCCAAAAATGTATCTGTGTGTGACGGGGCCTTTAGACTGAAGGGCAGGAGTGCTCAATCAGAAGGCATAACCCTCTAATCTAAGAAAAAGACTGATGACACATCCTATCTTTCTAATGTGAACAGGTGCAAACTGAGCATGAAACATAGTAACAAAAAGGAGACAGTTGTACACTGCAGCGCTAAGATATGTGTAACAATGAATATGGGAATATAGACATGCATTACTACTATGGAAAACATGTAAAAACGTAGATACTTAGCACACAGAAATGGACAGTTTTCAGTGAGCCCAACAGCCAATGCTAAGGTGACCTCTTAATGCTGGGTCCTTATCAAACTAATGCCTTTCTTTGGGTTAAAAAAGCTCCAATTTATGGTTGGACAGGAACCTTTAAATGGAGAATTAAAATTGCCTAAGGCTGAAGAGCAGGAGTGCCATCAGTCTTTTTATTAGATTATAGGGTCATCCCTTTTGATTAGAAGGCATGACCCTATAATCTAAGAAAAATACTGATGGGACTTCCTAACTTTCTAATCTGAACAGGTGCATACTGAGCACTAAACACAGTACCATCCAGATAGCCAGGCAAAATCTCACGCCTGCGCAGAGAACTCACTGGCTCGCGCAGTCGAACTGATCTTTTTGGCCCTGCCCACAATAGGGCAGAGCGAACTGCGCCTGCGCGAGGCGGCAATGTCTCTGCACAGGCGCAAGATTTAGCCTGGCTATGGAGGCATCATCCATGTCAATCATCAAAGGAGGAGAAGTGCGGAAAGGAGGGACATGAGCTGCAAAATAGGACACCCATTGTACCGGACCCAAGTAATACCATACATGGTGGGATATTTTATAAAAGGTATTTGTGGGGTCTACAAGGGGGTCAGGGGACAACATGCACCTTTATAGATTGCAGCACAGGCGCTGATTAAGGTGCTAGTTTGGGTTTAGAACTCAAACATCTGGTGACAGATTCGCTTTAACTATTTCATCCCATTTAGATTTTTTTTTCACTTCTTTCCCTCGTATTATATGGCAAAGTGAAGGATGTCATTCAAAACTACATACCGTCCTGCATGAACCGAACCTTCATACAACTTTGTCAACGTAAAAATAAAAAGTTGGGGAAAAAAAAGCGCAAAAAAACAAATAATTGCCTGGTTCCTAAGGGGTTAAATGTTAGCCGCATTTCTCGTGTAATTGTAATTCTTGCAGGGAGCTTGGCATGAACACAAAACTACAAGGAAAAGAGGATTTTAATGGTGAGATGACAATGTAGCAGATGCTAATCATGTGTAAGGGACGCTGGATCGGTGGCTGCAGTGTACGGGGGGCTCCGAGGAGAGACCTCCAAGATTTCCTCTGATAATTAATAGGGTAAACTTTCCGTGCTGCCTCTGACCCTTGTAATTGTCACAGTGTGCAGCGCAATAATCAGCAGCGTTCCCTCCTCATAATATGTTTGCTCTCACCATTTAATGTTTTTCACGTCTCTGGTAACAGAATGTCAATGCCGCTATAATACCTTATAATTCCTTCTAGGACACTTTACTTATAATATTATAATCACGCAGCGTAATTACAGTGTTGCCAAACATTAATAATTGGTCTGGGCCATTTCTGGACCCCCTGTCATGCACAATACATGGCTAGGCTCTGCATATTTTACAATGATATGATTGCCGCGTCTACAATATGGCGATTATATATTCTCACTCTATAGCTCCTAGCAAGGAATTTGTGCCCCCTTAACCCATAAGATTCTTCCACCGGTCCAGTACTGAACCCTTTATCCCTCAAGGGCATGTATTGCATTTTAAGAAAATACTGACGTCATTATAGCTTATCCCTAGACCCTTTTTTTTTTATTAAATCCAACATAAAATGTTAAAAAAAAGGTACATAATTATAATTTCTTTTCAAATTTTTATTGCATTTTTTTGTTGTGTATTTTATATAAGTACTTATTATTCTGGCCATTGTCCTAGCCCTAACCCTAGCCCTTATTATAGTCCTAACCCTAGCCCTAACTCTAGCCCTTATTCTAGCCCTAACCCTAGCCCTTATTCTAGCGTTAACACTAGCCCTTATTTTAGCCCTAACCCTAGCCCTAATTATAGCCCTAACTCTAGCCCTTATTCTAATCCTAACCCTAGCCCTTATTCTAGCCCTAACCCTAGCCCTTATTATAGCCCTAACCCTAGTCCTTATTCTAGCCCTAACCCTAGCCCTTATTATAGCCCTAACCCTAGCCCTAACCCTAGCTCTTATTCTAGCCCTAACCCTAGCCCTCATTCTAGCCCTAACCCTAGCCCTTATTCTAGCCCTAATCCTAGCCCTTATTATAGCCCTAACTCTAGTCCTTATTCTAGCCCTAACCCTAGCCCTTATTATAGCCCTAACCCTAGCCCTTATTCTAGCCCTAACCCTAGCCCTTATTATAGCCCTAACCTAGTCCTTATTCTAGCCCTAACCCTAGCCCTTATTATAGCCCTAACCCTAGCCCTAACCCTAGCTCTTATTCTAGCCCTAACCCTAACCCTTATTCTAGCCCTAATCCTAGCCCTTATTCTAGCCCTAATCTTAGCCCTTATTATAGCCCTAACTCTAGCCCTTATTCTAGCCCTAACCCTAGCCCTCATTCTAGCCCTAACCCTAGCCCTTATTATAGCCCTAACCCTAGCCCTTTTTCTACCCCTAACCTTAGCCCTTATTATAGCCATAACCCTAGCCTTTATTATAGCCATAACCCTAGCCTTTATTATAGCCCTAACCCTAGCCCTTATTCTAGCCCTAACCCTAGCTCTTATTCTAGCCCTAACTCTAGCCCTTATTCTAATCCTAAACCTAGCACTTATTCTAGCCCTAACTCTAGCCCTTATTCTAATCCTAACTCTAGCACTTATTCTAGCCCTAACCCTAGCCCTTATTCTAGCCCTAACCCTAGCTTTTATTCTAGCTCTAACTCTAGCCCTTATTCTTGCCCTAACCGTAGCCCTTCTTCTAGCCCTAACCCTAGCTTTTATTCTAGCTCTAACTCTAGCCCTTATTCTTGCCCTAACCGTAGCCCTTCTTCTAGCCCTAAACCTATCCTTTATTCTAGCTCAAACCCAGCCCTTATTCTAGCCCTAACCCTTCCCCAATCTTGTCTCGAAGAGACAGATTTTTCATACCCATAAAATCAGACGCATGAGGTGATCCCTCTCTTTGCCACTGATATATAGGGGAGTACATACAGTATATCACAAAAGTGATTACACGCCTTACATTTATGTAAATATTTATTATATATGTTCATGGTACAACACTGGAGATCTGATCCTGTGATACAATGTACAGTGTCAGTGTGCAGCTAGTAGAACAGTGTAAAGGCGGTGTCCTCTAAATAATGCAACACACAGCCATTAATGTCTAAACCGCTGGCAATAAAAGTGAGTACACCCCTACGTGAGAATGGTGAAATTGTGCCCAATTAGCCATTTTCCCTCCTGGTGTCATGTGAGTCATTAGTGTCACATGGTGTGAATGGGGAGCAGGTGTGTTACAATCGGTGTTATCGCTCACACACTCTCATACTGGTCAATGGAAGATCAACATGGCTCCTCATGGTAAAGCATTGCTGCAGAGGTTATGGGGGGGGTCTGCCTATCAGTGCTCAGACCATACAACGCATACTGCAGAGGTTACAAGGGTGGGGAGGTCCGCCTGGTAGTGCTCTGACCATACGTCGCACATTACAGAGGTTACAGGAGTGAGGTGGTCTGCCTGTCAGTACTCAGACCATATGCTGCATGCTGCAGCACATTGCTTTGCATGGCTGTTGTCCCAGAAGGAAGCCTATTTTAAAAATGATGCACAAGAAAGCCGCAAACAGTTTGCTGAATACAAGCAGACTAAGGACATGGATTACTGGAATCGACTTGTGGTCTGATGTGGCCAATATAAACTTATTTAACTCAGATAATGTCAGCGTGTGCGGTGGCAACAAGGTGAGAACAAAGACAAGTGTGTCCTGTCTACAGTCAGGCATGGTGGTGGAGTGTTATGGTTTGGGGCTGCATGAGTGCTGCCGGATGTGGGGGACTACAGTTCATTGAGGGAACCATGAATGCCAACATGTGCTGTGACATACTGAAGCAGAGCATGATCCCCTCCCTTCATATTCCAACATGATAATGACCCACCTTGAAGACCACCACAGCCTCGCTAAAGAAACTGAAGGTAAAGGTGCTGGACCGGCCGAGCGTCTCCAGACCTAAACCCATGGAACATCTGTGGGGCCTCCTCACACAGAAGGTGGAGTGGCGCAAGGTCTGTAACATCCTCCAGCTCTGAGATGCCGTCATGGAGGATTGAAGAGGCTCCAGCGGCTCCTAGTGACCTCCAGGACCAAGAAAGGTAAAGCCGTGCTGGAAAATAATGGTGGCCACACAAAATAGCCACAACAAGGGCGCAATTTGGCCATTCTCACTTAGGGGTGTACTCACTTGCTGCAGTGGCTTAAACTTTAATGTCTGTGTTGAGTTATTTACATTGTTACACAAGCGGCGCACTGACACTGTACGTTGTATCTGTAACGTCCTGGATGTGGATTCACTGGACCGTGCACCGGACTCCCCTGGAGAGGCAACCAAGAGCTAACCCCTATATAGGGACTGTCTGGTCGCCCCACCAGAGGGCCTAAATGCACGGCAGCCGGAACACTAGTAGGTACGGGAACAGCGTCCTTCAGGGGACTGGTGGTACGGAGTCTCTGGGGCCACAGGGTTCCAGGAGACAGTGCCAGAATCAGGTTCAGGTGCCGGTTTGGAACAACAGACGGGATCTGGGTCCAGCTGGGCGTGAAGGTTGAGGTTGCCGGGCGAAGTCCAGGTGACGGGTTCAGACTGACAGGAGACGGCGGAATCCTCAGCACACAGTCACCGGGACACTTCCTGGGAGATCGGCACTTTGGGACCAGGTCAGGACGGCAGATGGGCTCTGCGGAAGACACAGGGTTAATCGGGATGCAATGCACAGAGAGACCTGACATCTAGCTCAAGGAACAAGTTGCTCAGGCGCCGCCCACATGGAAAGAGAAGCCTTATATACCCTGTCCCAGTATCATGTCATATCCTGCTTCAGGAGTGCTGGGCCTATAAGTTAAGGTGAGTGGGCGCGGCCCCGCCCTATACACATGCGTGGGCCTCAGAATCAGAGCCAGACCACTCAGAGTCAGACACAAGAACGCAGGATGCAGGGGAGCACGAGCGGGAGCGGCATCCGTGACCGGTGGGCACGTGGACCGGATCAGTGGGTAAGGAGTGATACCGTGACGGTGAGACTGGATCAGTGGGTAAGGAGTGGTGCCGTGACGGGGTCACAGGGTCATGAAAGGATATAATAAAATATTTGCAGAAATATGAGGGGTGTACTCACTTTTGTCATATACTATATATATATATATATAGGTATATTCTCTTCATGCCATTTTTCTTGCAGGAATATTCCTCCATCAGGATTTAATCACATTTCATCTTCTAGATTATTTTTCTTCATGGTCACCACGTAGCTGCGCGGCCCCGGTGCATTATAATCAGCATCTTTTTCATGGCTGAATACACTTAATACTTTCCCTCATCAGCGGATTGTATTAGACGTCCCCCGACGCATTTACCGGGTTCATTCGGAGCATTATAACATTATAACGCTCTGACATAACAGAGGCCGGGGGTCTGTCGGCTCACTTAGATCTTACATGACACAAGAATTGAAGAGAGTTTGTATCTTTGTGAGACTGACAATCACACGCCGTCGCGTGCCACGCACTAAGCGGAGCGGGAGCCGAGCGCAGAGCGTTCCTGCGCGCCATTGTTACTTTCCGCTATTTCTGTATAACTGTCTTTTATAATTGCAAGGATTTCTATATTAACTACATATCAACAAGATTTCTATTTTTCCCTATATTTATGATACCTTAACGCAAATGAATATATAATCAAAAACAGACACAAATCCGAGTATATTATATCAATAATTAATTTTTATTTGTGCAAAAGAATTTTTTAAAACATTTATTTAATCAACATCATTAAAAACACCAAGAAAAAAATCCCTTGAAAAAACACACATGCACCGCCCCGCGCTCTGCTGCAGCCGAGCCGCTCGGATCTGGGCTTGTTGGTGGGTGGCTCGAGCGCCTCCAGACCCGGGTCACTTTGCTCTGAAATGGGGATGCTGGCGCTTTCGGTGGGGGGTTAGGAAGGTGCACGGCCGGAGCCGCGCTTGAGTTCGTGACGTCACCCACGGGATGTGGTGAAGGTAGACACCACCGCTGCAGTTACGGGGCTCCCAGGGGAGATGTTTATGCAGCAAGTTATTAACCCCTCCGTGGGCAGGGATGGTGCCCCCGGGGCCCGTTGGGGATTAGTTGGGCGGTGCAGGGCGATGTGCGCGGTCGGAGGGCACTTTTGTGCTCACTGTTATTGATACACACAAGTCTCTGGTAAACCAAGTTGATGGTGGTCGGTGCCCGCAGCCGGCTGTGTCTGGTCCCCGGTTCGGTGGTCTTGGCCTTTCTCCTGCACCGTGTTGTGTACTTGGGCTGCCTGCGCTTCAGCGACGGGAGTCCGCTCCCCACCTTTGTGTATGTCAGAAGAGCCCGTTTGCCTGCAGACGCTTGCCCGTGGGATCTCTCTGCCTGTGCAGTGGCTTTTTATTCCCCTCGGTGGGCTGTTGTCTTCAGTCGGGACTTGGGTGGAAAGGACCTATAGTCCAGACCGCAATCAGTTAATTAACTCAGTTCAGTGGCTTCTGGGCCTCGTTCTGGGTCTGAGTACCCCCTGTGTGCTCCGGTTTCCGAGTCGGTTCCCCAGGTCGGTACCGGCGGGCCACTACCCTGTCCCGGTCCACCATGGTTCCACCGAGCCGTCTTCCCGGGTCCTGCAGGCTGGGGCCAACGCTTGCCTCCTAGCCAAGGTGTTTGGGCTACGACCCTCACACCTGTCAGACTGTCACCGGCCTGTCTCACAGGCCTGACCTCCTCCACTCCTGTCACTAGTCTGACTACAACTCCACTGTGTTTTCCTGCCTCAGGCCCTCTGAACTCCTCGGTGGGCGTGGCCAACCACCTGGCTGTGCCCCCCTGGTGTGTCCATCAAGCCATGAGGGAGGTGACTAGGGTTTTTGTCATTGGCTGATGACTCCTTTTTAGGGGATCGGTGTTATGCGGGGCACTACCTGTGACTACCTGGCTAGTCCAGGGCGTCACACACATATGGGGAATTTTTGACCGTAAATTATCGATAAGATAGGTGGAGGGATGTTATGCTCAAAATTGTAAGATTTATAAAATATATCAAAAAACTATGTAAACCGAGCAACACCTCAACACCCGCCCCAATATTTAAATATATTGCACTGATGGAACCGATGTATATGAGACCACTGTATAAATTTATTAGGTTCCCAAATATTTAACCACTATATAAATTCTACTCCACCTTTCAATAAATATTCAGAAAAAATATCCGATTGCAAAAATATATAAATATAAATATTCTCTGAAAATATTCTAGCAGTAATATATAGGGGAATAAATATTCAAACAGAATTCGATTACTAGAATTTATAGGAGACTCAGTCGGTTAATATATATAGAGTGACTATTTAAACAATTGGAGCGAATATCCTATAGATATAAAATGGATGAAGTATATATGCCTGCTAAGGCCAATGGCTCCCTGCACCACAGTATGTGGAGGTGCATCAGAGGAAGCACATGCAGCAAAAAATATTGCTGCCCCAGCTGGATACCTTGACTCAAGGACTTGGTCGTGATCGTACCTCCTGCGACCGCGATAGTTACCCCCCTTCCCTGAAGTCCCTCCAAACCCCAAAATATCAAATTATTCTATATCCCTTTGTATATTTTATTTAAACACATCAGGTGACTGCCGGTTACCTGCGCGCCCCTTTTCCATATCCAGCGTCTTGTATATGTGGAGCCCCATTACCTTCAGGTCACCTCAGGGTCTTCAGGGACTTCACGTGTTGGGATTCTTCCGACAACAGGCGGGTCAGGTTAACTATAATAGGAATTGTGACGCCACTCTCGGTAATTGCGGTCAGGGGTGACCACCACTGCAATTTAGGGAGAGCCTGGGGCTGATGGTAAATGCAGTTAGTTGTTGTAGCCTCCCGAGAGTGAGGCTGGCCCCAGGGCCCAGTGTAAGTGTGTAGTACCACAAGTCGCAGAAGAACTCACACACAGGCAGCAATGTCTTTCAGGGTTTTTACTCACTTTTATGGTGGCACTGTGAGACAACCCGGGGATGCTATGATGGACCAGGTGGAACCAGGTATCCCTTAGGCTGATCCAGGGGTGACTGCTGACTCGCCTTCCTAGCCCTTCTTGTTTGGGGTGACTCCTGACTTGGAGTACTGTGGGAATCACCCAGGGAAGTCGCAACTGCCGTTCTCCCCTTTCTGGCCCATTTGCTGGCAGCGTGGACCAAGGTTAAGATGGCTCCAGGCTCAATCCTCTTTATGGGCCCCCTCGTTGCTGCTGATGCTGCGGACTCTGTGTGGTTCGGTGAGGTACATCCAGCACCCTCACCAGCAGGTTTAGCAGGCCGAATAAATGGGTTCCTGCTCTAGGGACCTGTTTCCCCGTGCGGGCTTGGTCTACCGGTAGTCCCCTTACTCAGCCACCTCTTCACTAGGTGGATTTCAGGCGGCACCACTGGGTAGCCTCTCTCCCCCGCCGGCAGCCACTACAGGTGCAGGGTCTGACAGTGTCCTGCTTTTCTGCTCTGCCCTCCAGACGCGGCTCCTCCACTACTTCTCCTTCGGCTGCCACTGCACAACTCCCTGTCTCCAGTCCCACCACCCACCACTAGCTGGGATGCGAGGGCCGCGCCCCCTCCCTGGATCTGCCCAGGGGTCCCCTCTAAGCTGTCTGTGTCTCCTGGTTACTACGTGTTTGTGTGTCCACACCCTAGTCAGCCTTTGGGATTATCTGTGTGTACTGACCCAGACGTGGGTGTGTGGCGCCCCTGACCTGGTCAGGCACCACTGAGTACTGCACCCATGCTGGGGACAGTACAATACAGGTAATCCAGAAGGCTGACCGAGGTGTGACTACACAGGCGCATAGTGATCAGGTCTCACACATGTACCTTTGAGAGGACCCCTGGGGATCCCAGGAGGGGGCAAAGCCTTCACCTCCACTGGAATAGTGGAGGGGGCCAAAAGCCTCCATCTCCACTCAAGGGGTGTGGTAAGAGAGCCTGGTTGCTAGGTGGCGTAGGCAGGCACAAGAGGGAAGAGAAGGAGGAGTAAACAGTCTGAAGCAGAGGGTGGAGGAGTGAGGAGCATGGAAGTGGAGCTCAGACAGGAGCAGCAGTGAAGGTCCCAGGAGTGAGCCGGTTTAGTGCAGAGTCCAGGGAGCTCAGAGGAGAGCAGACCCCTGGGGCTGTTGCAGTCTAACAGCGCCCGCGCAGTGGCTACCGACGGGGGAGAACGGTCACCTAGGAGTGCTACCCGAAATCCATCTTCAGCTAAAGAGAGAGCACGGAGTGGGAAGTAAGGAGACTGCTAGGGAGTACCAGGCCCAAACGGGCGGCAGATCCCGGAGCGGGGATAGATCCACCTTTCCTTGCTAAACCTGCCGGTGTGGGGCCCTCAAAGCCCACACCACAACACCCAAAAGCCGCAGCCACGTAGCCACAGTTAGGGCCCATAGTTCACAGGAGGCAAGCAGCTGGAGTGATCTGGTCCAGGCGACAAGCAAACGGCAACCGAAGGGGAGAGAGGCTTCAGCAACTTCCCTGGGTGACCCCCATAGGGACTAAAAGTCGGGGTTACCCCAAACCACCAAGGGCTAAGGAAGGCGAGTCGGTAGTCACCATCATCAGTCAGCCTGAAGGATACCTGGTTCCAGCCTGGTTCATCCCAGCTACGCCCGGGTTACTCACCCTGCCATCAACTGTGAGTAAAACCCCTGAAAGACAATCTGCTTGTGTGGAGTTATTCTGCGCCTTGTGGTTCTACACACCTACACAGGGCCCTGGGGCTTGCCTCACTCTCAGGAGGCTATTACAACTGACTGCACCCACCATCAGCCCCAGGCATCCCTTAACCTGCAGTGGCGGTCCCCACTGACCGCAATTCTGAGAGTGGCGTCACGACAATCCTAGAAGAAGATCTCCTACCTGTGACAGGATCCAGCTGCGTGGAGTCCCTGAAGGTAATGCACCGACACAACACTGGTGGGGCTTCACATCTGGCGTCACGAACAGGATAAGGACTAGACCTGTTCAGAAAGGTGACCATGTGCCTGGGCGGTCCGCTTGGAAAATTGGAAGCGCCGCCATATTGCCACCATGAAAAGCGCGCTGAAAAACAACAGCAGCCCGCGCTGGGAGAAGTTACCGCCCACGAAGAGGTGTGGCTACCCAGAGATCCCCTGCAGAGTTCGGACCTCGCTTGTGAAGAGAGCGGAAGCGTTCAGAGACGTCGGGACAGAAAGGGAGCCAGAAGCCTGCTGCTGGGAGAGGAGCTGCTGAAAGAGGCAGAGCGGAAACTGAACAGCTTGCTACTAGAGGCAACGGCGAGTCCACTGCTGGGAAATCGTGCAGAAGAGGGCGCAGAAGAAATGGCGTCTGACCGCAGAAACCCAGAACCGGGCTCCGCTGCCTGGTGGTATCGGGAGCTGGCCCAGTTCTGCGACCGACTGGAGACCCGGGTCGTGGAGCAGATCAGGGAAGAACGCATGGAACTTCTGGAGATGGCTGCCGCGGTTCAGGCCTATGAGAGGGGAACCGCACGACGAGTGCCAGACCGGACGGCGACGACTCAGACCCCGATGCTGCCACCGATGGGTGAGTCCAGTATTACCCCTGCCGGCCCGGATGCCCCGACCCCTGCTGCCACGCCCGCGGTCCCTGAAGAGGCGCCCGGCGCGGCGACGCTGGGCCAGGCCGCAGCCACGCCAGGTGCGGCCCGCCAAGCCCAGGCCGCCGCAGCGATGCCCTGCTCGGCCCGCCAAGCCCCGGCCGCCGCAGCGATGCCCTGCTCGGCCCGCCAAGACCCGGCCGCCGCAGCGATGCCCTGCTCGGCCCGCCAAGACCCGGCCGCCGCAGCGATGCCCTGCTCGGCCCGCCAAGCCCCGGCCGCCGCAGCGATGCCCTGCTCGGCCCACCAAGACCCGGTCCCTGCAGCGACGCCCAGCCCAGCCTGCACAGATCCCATCGCAGCTGCGACGCCGATCCAGGCCGCCGCCATACAGGGCGCGGCCCGCCAAGACCAGGCCGCCGCCATACAGGGCGCGGCCCGCCAAGACCAGGCCGCCGCCATACAGGGCGCGGCCCGCCAAGACCAGGCCGCCGCCATACAGGGCGCGGCCCGCCAAGACCAGGCCGCCGCCATACAGGGCGCGGCCCGCCAAGACCAGGCCGCCACCATGCCAGGCGCGGCCCGCCAAGAGATTGCATCACCATTTTCTCCGGCCTGCAAGGCCAGAGCAGACACCGCTCCCCAGTCCAAAGAGGTCCCTGCTGGAAAGCCCACGCTGGGGGAGGACCCCGCATACTGGCAGCTAAAGGCTGACATGGAGGCCACGTTTCCACAATGGTTGGTGGACCAGTACATGCTCCCTCCGCATACCCCCAAGAGGATTCCAGCAACCCCTGCAGCAACCACGCCAAAGAGTCCCCCGCCTGGGCCTGCTGAAGAAAGCCCATCCCCAGCACTGCCACCAAAGGAGTGCCAAGAAGAACTAAGGGGGAGAGGAGGCCAGGAAACTGAGGAGCTGACTCAGGAGCCATCAGCAGCGGATCCATGCCCCGAGCCAGAGATGCTGCCGTATTCCCGCTGGGATGAGGAAGACCTAACACCGTCTGCTGAAGAAGACCTGCCCAACCGCCCCACCTGGGAGCTTGTAAGCTGCACTTCGCAGAATCCAGCCCGCAAGACACAGCGCCGCAGTAGAACCCAGTCTTTCCCTGCACCGCCATCCCCAGAGCAGAGAGAAGTCACGGCCAGAGACCTACAAGAAAAACGGTTCCTGAGAAGGTCCAAAGCCCAGGTCAGAGGACCCCTTTGTAGAGGAGTAGTGGAGGATTTCAGCCTAAAATCAGGATACGGCTTCATAGTAGCACCTGGTATGAAAGAAGGCATTTTTGTCAACAGAAGAGACGTTAGAGCTCATTTGCCCAGAGGACATCCGGGAAGGAACCTAAGGATGGGAGATTCAGTGGAGTTTACCATGCATCAAGGAGAAAGAGGCTGGTATGCACTCGATGTTACACCATGTCCTAAAGAAAAAGAAACAGACACAGAAGAAGAAAGGAAAGACAGAGATAGAGAAAGAACAGACAAAGAACCCACTGATGAGACCACCACGGATGATGAAAAAGGCCGAGAAAGCAGCAGGTGCCGCAGCCCTACAGGCCCAAGCCCTGGTGAGGAGGAATCCACATAAAGTACAGAAAGAAGCATAGAAGTTCCCAGTTTGACAAGTTTGAAGTTTTGCAACGTTAATGTTTAAGAAATGTGCCCACATGAACTAATGTGAGAAACCCATAAACCTTAAGGCTATGAACTGGCTATAGCCACAAACTCTCGCAGTGTACATAGTTACCCCAGAGGTACCACCACCAGAGCCAGCCTGTTTAGGGGCTTGGCTCGCCTGCAACCAGGGAGCACGTCCATTATGGGGCCTTGGCTCACCTGCAACCAGAGAGCATGCCTGTTTATGGGGCCTGGCTCTCCACCACAAAGAGGGTATCTGGTCAGCACCAACTGTGGAGGCCGCCTCTACATCCTGCCAGAAGAGGCTGAAGGCGCGGCTCCACCAGGCCAGGTATGCCCTGAAGACCACCAGCCCATGAAAGCCGCCTCTACATCCTGCCAGAAGTGGCTGAAGGCGCGGCCAACGTGAGAGGGTTTTGGGTGGGTTAACGGACTTGTGGGTGGAGGGTGGTGATGTATGGTACCTGGTGGTTTTAAAAGTTTTACCATGTTTTAATGTTTTATGCATTTTAAAATGTTGTCTTGCAGCCCGAGGACGTGCTGGTGATAACTAAGGGGGAATGTGGCGCCCCTGACCTGGTCAGGCACCACTGAGTACTGCACCCATGCTGGGGACAGTACAATACAGGTAATCCAGAAGGCTGACCGAGGTGTGACTACACAGGCGCATAGTGATCAGGTCTCACACATGTACCTTTGAGAGGACCCCTGGGGATCCCAGGAGGGGGCAAAGCCTTCACCTCCACTGGAATAGTGGAGGGGGCCAAAAGCCTCCATCTCCACTCAAGGGGTGTGGTAAGAGAGCTTGGTTGCTAGGTGGCGTAGGCAGGCACAAGAGGGAAGAGAAGGAGGAGTAAACAGTCTGAAGCAGAGGGTGGAGGAGTGAGGAGCATGGAAGTGGAGCTCAGACAGGAGCAGCAGTGAAGGTCCCAGGAGTGAGCCGGTTTAGTGCAGAGTCCAGGGAGCTCAGAGGAGAGCAGACCCCTGGGGCTGTTGCAGTCTAACAGCGCCCGCGCAGTGGCTACCGACGGGGGAGAACGGTCACCTAGGAGTGCTACCCGAAATCCATCTTCAGCTAAAGAGAGAGCACGGAGTGGGAAGTAAGGAGACTGCTAGGGAGTACCAGGCCCAAACGGGCGGCAGATCCCGGAGCGGGGATAGATCCACCTTTCCTTGCTAAACCTGCCGGTGTGGGGCCCTCAAAGCCCACACCACAACACCCAAAAGCCGCAGCCACGTAGCCACAGTTAGGGCCCATAGTTCACAGGAGGCAAGCAGCTGGAGTGATCTGGTCCAGGCGACAAGCAAACGGCAACCGAAGGGGAGAGAGGCTTCAGCAACTTCCCTGGGTGACCCCCATAGGGACTAAAAGTCGGGGTTACCCCAAACCACCAAGGGCTAAGGAAGGCGAGTCGGTAGTCACCATCATCAGTCAGCCTGAAGGATACCTGGTTCCAGCCTGGTTCATCCCAGCTACGCCCGGGTTACTCACCCTGCCATCAACTGTGAGTAAAACCCCTGAAAGACAATCTGCTTGTGTGGAGTTATTCTGCGCCTTGTGGTTCTACACACCTACACAGGGCCCTGGGGCTTGCCTCACTCTCAGGAGGCTATTACAACTGACTGCACCCACCATCAGCCCCAGGCATCCCTTAACCTGCAGTGGCGGTCCCCACTGACCGCAATTCTGAGAGTGGCGTCACGACAATCCTAGAAGAAGATCTCCTACCTGTGACAGGATCCAGCTGCGTGGAGTCCCTGAAGGTAATGCACCGACACAATACTTGCGGGGCTTCACAGGTGCAATACTCAGTGGCGCCTGACCAGGTCAGGGGCGCCACATATATAAGGATCTCCTGTGCAGTGTATCTTGAAGTACATCAGTGGTCAAGTCGGTCAAGACTCTGAAACACGTAGAAAAGTAAAAATCACGAAGATTAACCCTTGGATGCCCTAGATGGCTCTACACAGTGCCTCAGCTCTAGATAACTCTACATAGGGCCTCAACTCTAGATGGCTCTACACAGTGCCTCAGCTCTAGATGGCTCTACACAGTGCCTCAGCTCTAGATGGCTCTACACAGTGCCTCAGCCCTAGATGACTCTACACAGTGCCTCAGCCCTAGATGGCTCTACACAGTGCCTAAGCTCTAGATAACTCTACATAGGGCCTCAGCTCTAGATGGCTCTACACAGTGCCTCAGCCCTAGATGACTCTACACAGTGCCTCAGCCCTAGATGGCTCTACACAGTGCCTCAGACCTAGATGACTCTACACAGTGCCTCAGCCCTAGATGGCTCTACACAGTGCCTCAGCCCTAGATGGCTCTACACAGTGCCTCAGCCCTAGATGACTCTACACAGTGCCTCAGACCTAGATGGCTCTACACAGTGCCTCAGCCCTAGATGACTCTACACAGTGCCTCAGCCCTAGATGGCTCTACACAGTGCCTCAGCCCTAGATGACTCTACACAGTGCCTCAGACCTAGATGACTCTACACAGTGCCTCAGCCCTAGATGGCTCTACACAGTGCCTCAGCCCTAGATGGCTCTACACAGTGCCTCAGCCCTAGATGACTCTCGACAGTGCGTAAGCTCTAGATAACTCTACATAGGGCCTCAGCCCTAGATGACTCTACACAGTGCCTCAGCCCTAGATGACTCTACACAGTGCCTCAGCCCTAGATGGCTCTACACAGTGCCTCAGCCCTAGATGACTCTACACAGTGCCTCAGCCCTAGATGGCTCTACACAGTGCCTCAGACCTAGATGACTCTACACAGTGCCTCAGCTCTAGATGGCTCTACACAGTGCCTAAGCTCTAGATAACTCTACATAGGGCCTCAGCTCTAGATGGCTCTACACAGTGCCTCAGCCCTAGATGACTCTACACAGTGCCTCAGCCCTAGATGGCTCTACACAGTGCCTAAGCTCTAGATAACTCTACATAGGGCCTCAGCTCTAGATGACTCTACACAGTGCCTCAGACCTAGATGACTCTACACAGTGCCTCAGCCCTAGATGGCTCTACACAGTGCCTCAGCCCTAGATGGCTCTACACAGTGCCTCAGCCCTAGATGACTCTACACAGTGCCTCAGACCTAGATGGCTCTACACAGTGCCTCAGCCCTAGATGACTCTACACAGTGCCTAAGCTCTAGATAACTCTACATAGGGCCTCAGCTCTAGATGGCTCTACACAGTGCCTCAGCCCTAGATGGCTCTACACAGTGCCTCAGCCCTAGATGACTCTACACAGTGCCTCAGCCCTAGATGACTCTACACAGTGCTTCAGCCCTAGAGGACTCTATACAGTGCCTCAGCCCTAGATGACTCTACACAGTGCCTCAGCCCTAGATGACTCTACACAGTGCCTCAGCCCTAGAGGACTCTATACAGTGCCTCAGCCCTAGATGACTTTACACAGTGCCTCAGCCCTAGATGACTCTACACAGTGCCTCAGCCCTAGATGACTCTACACAGTGCCTCAGCATTCATTTTATGGCTGGAGCTAAAACATATATGACATTATAAGATATTGACCACCTCCTTGGATGGGGACTGGGCGTACATTGGCAGCTCGGGGACTCTAAAGCGAGACAATAGCAGTAATGGGGTCATTACTTACTATGGATTGTCTCGTCATTTAACAAGTTCTTTATATCCGAAGATGAAATGCTCTTACGGTCATTAAGAAATAAGAGTAAAGAGGACGAGATATTCTCTTTCTACTCAATTAATGACTCCCCTCCTAATTACCTGGTGCTTTCACAGTGACTGGAGAAGGCCTCGTAACCTGGCATTATAGTCAGCGAGTCCTTATTAACCACAGTGTCATCCATCTACATGATGAATGGACATTATCTCAGGACGATCTGCACATGAAGTTGCTAATTTAATTTCCATCATGACTTTATTTCAGCCCTTCTCATCATTTCTTCCTCAAGGTTTCATGCAATGTTGGAAACTGAGATCTCAAAAAACAGATTGCGCCATTCGTAAAGTCAGGTTATGTCTGGTATTGCAGCTCAGACAGAGTCCAGTAACACGGCCGAGCTTCAAGAACAGAAACGGCCAAGGAAAGAGCTGTAATACATATAAGAAATATCTGTCTGTCTACTCTTATAATTGTCATATCTGACTTCTAATCCTTCTCTCTCTCTCTCTTCCTTGCTTCCTTTTCCCTTTATTCCACACTTTTCCTTCCTTCATTCAACTCTTTTCCTTCCTTCCTTTATTCCTTCCTTTCTTCCTTCAATCTCTTTTGTTAACCTTCTTTCTTCTTCCTGTCATCTTTCCTCCCTTGCTTCCTCTCTTCTTCCCATCTTCTCTGTCTTCCTTTCTGCCACCATTTTTTTATTTCTCTTCCTTCCTTCCTCTCTCTCTCTTCCTTACTTTTCCTCCTTCCTTCCTCTCTCTCTTCCTTCCTCTCTTCTTTCCATCTATTTATCTGTCATTAATCTACATAAAATCACTTTTCTCAGTGCTTCCTTCCTTTCTTCCACTGTTTTTTCCTTTCTTGTCTTTCCTTCCTCTCTCTTCCTTCTCTCCTTCCTTCCTTTGTTCCTTCCTTCCTTGCTACCTCTCTTCTTGTCTTCTCTCTTCATTCCTTTTTGCCACCCTTTTTCTCTTTTTTTTTTCCTTTCTCACCTTCCTTCCTGTCTCTCTCTTCCTTCCTTCCTCCTCTTTCTTGCTTCCTATCTGTTCCCTCTTCCCTTCCTCTCTTCTTTCCTTCTTCTCCCCTCCTTCCTTACTCCCACCCTTTTTCCTTTCTTGTCCTTCCTTCCATTCTCTTCCTTCCCTCCTTACTTCCTCTCTTCTTTTTTTCTCTTTTCCTTTCTTTCTTCCACTATTTTTTCCTTTCTAGTCTTTCCTTCTTTCTCTTCCTTCCTTCCTCTCTTCCTTCCATCCTCTCTCTCTTCCTTCCTCTCTCTTCCTTCCTTCTCTCCTTCCTATTTCAGTCTTCCTTCCTTCCTCTCTCTTCCTCCTTTGCTTCCTCTCTTCTTTCCGTCTTCTCTTCCTTCCTTCCTGCCACCATTTTTTATTTATCTTCCTTCCTTCATCTCTCTTCCTTCCTCTATCTTACTTCCTATCTTTCTCTTCCTTCCTTTTTCCTCCTTCCTTCCTTCCTCTCTCTCTTCCTTCCTCTATCTCTTCCTTCCTCTATCTCTCTTCTTTCCTTCCTCTCTCTCTTCCTTCCTCTTTCTCTTCCTTCCTCTATCTTCTTTCCTTCTCTGTCTTCCTTCCTTCGTCTCTTCCTTCCTCTCCCTTCCTTCTCTCCTTCTTTCCTCTCTCTTCCTCCCTTGCTTCCTCCCTTCTTTCCATCTTCTCTTCCTTCCTGCCACCATTTTTTTTATTTCTCTTCCTTCCTTCCTCTCTTTCTCTTCCTTCTTTTTTTCCTCCTTCCTTCCTTCCTTCCTTCCTTCCTCTCTCTCTTCCTTCCTTCCTCTCTCTCTTCCTTCCTCTATCTTCCTTCCTTCCTCTCTTCTTTCCATCTATTTATCTGTCATTAATCTGCACAATATCCCTTTTCTCCGAGCTTCCTATATTTTGCACCTTCCTTCTTCATTGCACTTGGTGTTATTATTTCGGTGTGCAGTATATTCCGCGGGTGGCCGATGCTGCCATGTTTTGTGCTGTTCTGCAGGTCATTATTTCTGGCGCAGGATATTCTGTATTTCGCCTCCTATCCGCACATTCTCATTATTACATATTCAGAAATAATACAATTTCTGATTTCTCCTCTTCTTGTCCAGGTTCCGGATTATTCCGTGCTCGGAGGAAGGACATCGGCTCCCGGCCCTCAGGCCTCTGTCAGACTTTACCGCTAATGGCTGTCAGGCTGCCGGACTGACATGGGCAGCTTTGCCGGACGCAGCGGACCCCAGAGCCTGGGAGAAGTAATTTGCTGTCTCCGCTTTCTCCACAATTCTTTCAAGATTAATATCCTACAAGTTTCCATAGGAACCAGGTGCGATAATCTGATAATATCAGCAACGGCTGAATGTGGACAGAGCAGCATCAGTTATGGACGCAGCGGAGCGTAAATTGTCATTAAATTAACCCCGTATTGCCATGCATATCTTGAGACATCTTGCTCCAGAGAACCCAACGAGAGATGCTCATTCACTTCTAAGGGCACCATGGACAATTGCTAATTTTTTCTCTTAAAGATTACAGTTGCATTGAATAACATCCACTTTAAAATCTTAAAGGGGTTTTCCAGAATTCTTCAAAATGTTGCAGAGTAGGAATCACTTGGAATTTAAATATCGGTCTAATCTACCACTTAAATATAATGCTGGTCTGCAGCATTGCTCATAGTTCTCATGTCCATTAATCCCCTGATGCTGAGGCCATTGATTGGTTGCAGCGGTCAGGTTACTGATGGACAGATGCTCATCTCTTCTATGTCATCTGACTGCTGCAACCAATCAGTGACCAGAGAGGACAATGATTGGCTGCAGTGATCACGTGACTAAACAATTTGGCTTCATCACTTCCAGTCTTGGTGATGACCAGAGAGATGGATGGAGCTGGACTGCCAAAGTACTTGAGCTGTAAGTAACACATTTTATTACTGTATTTTATAACATTTTGTTCTTTTTGAAAAAATGTTTAAAAAGTCCTGGAAACCCCCTTTAAGACTTCTTAGGGCTACAATATAATAATGTCTTAAAGTGTAGGAAACCCATCACAATGTATTTACCTATGAAAGTGCCTGTAGAGTATATAGATCTGATCTATACAGGACCACGTTGTAATGCCCATGCCGGCATCCTCGCACTCTCCTGCTCCCCTCCCCCAGTGAGGACATCGGTTCCCTCACCTGTCCGGGCGTCCTGTGGAAGTGGTCGCATCCACGTCGCATGCCACTGCCTCATGGAGCGTCTGTACTTCTGATAGGCTCCAAGCCTCGGCCCGAAAGGCTCGCCCATGGCCACGCCCCTATCTTAATGGGCCAGCGTCCTCCTAACCCGGAAGTACCTCCCAGGTCAGTTGGTGGGCCATAGGTATTTAAGGCACCTCTGCCCTTTCAATCGTGCCTGAGCAATGAGTCTAATACGTTGCTGGTTTTCAGGTTCCCTAGCACTGTGCTAGTACATTGTGCTAGTTCTGTTTGCTGATACCTGTTTGCATTACAAAGTGCTGCTGCTGTATCCCTACCTGGGGCTGCGAGACGCTACCCCGGCCACCTACCATGTTACCTGCTGCCACGGAGTATCATCCCCTGCTGCTGCAAATGTCCACATCGGCCGGCTTACATGATACCCATCCTTACATGTATCTACGCCAGACACTGCTGTTTCCATGCATACACCCCGTGCGGATTCTCAACATCTGCTACTGCCACAACCTATTGTCAGAGACTATCACTCCCTTACTCGTGGGGCCAGCCAACGCAACACCAGTCTTCCAGAGTGGCACCCAGATTCACACCTGCAGCGTAAGACCTCCATCATCAGCGGCTCTGGAGAAGACAAGGTTCAGGTCCGAAGTCAAGCCTCCCTGGGTTTTCTGTGTGTTGCGGCACAGTAGGTTCACTAACATCCCTGCCCTGTAGTCTTGGCCAAGGTGTTGATCTCTGATGCTTCGGCACGCTACATGAGAGATGAGGTCTTTTTCTGTGTGTGTCTTGATGTCGTAGGGGTGGTACGCTCACATAAGCTGCATGATACCGATGGTTTTGGCCCGCCAGGACCAAATGATGACTTATTCAGAAGCGGAGACCACCAGTTCTTTAAAACCAACACGATTTAACTTAACAGTCATTCGGTGACAACACCAGGTTGCGGCTACACAACATCACATATGTTTCAGTAACACAGAACATTCTTAAGCACACCTTATTCAGACATATGTGAAATGTTCCTGTTATCACAGGTCTGGCAAACTTTACCACAACCCAGCTTAGCTCCACAGTGTAGTGCGTGGAAACAATACTATCCTCCCTAGGGTTCCATGTCTGGTTCTCCTCAAAGAGAAGGAGAGTTTTGCCAATATGGCGAGACTTAAGCTTCAAGCTTTCCTTTGAGGAACTCTCTGCCAGGTCAGTCTCTTGTCTCGTGTGCTGTTCCATCCTGATCCATTACCATTTGAACCTGTAAGTCATCAGGGCCTGACTGCTAGACGTTCTCCAATCCGGACCCTTCTAATTAGGTCAGTTCTGGAGCTGACGTAGTTCCTTACTCAATCTCTTCGGAACACGCTATCCTGGTTCCAGTCTCTTTACTCCTGTCTGACACAGGTCACCCACTGCATGCGGCCTCAATGACCATTCTAGCCACACGTTGAACTCTTAACTTTCTAGAAGGAAAGTTACGGGGCGAACACTCCTCACCATGAGTCCACCTTTCCGAGCATGGCATTCCCTCCCTTCCACTTCTTCAATGTTCAGGATGGGTTGCATCTCTCTTTTGTGCTGCACCACGGTCTGTCATCCTAGTGTCCATGTTTGGTAATCATCTACACTGTAATGTAGACCTTATCTGGCTCTCACAGCGAAAAAGTTTGATCCTGCTGACTACTCCAAGTGAACCATGGTGCAGGATGGCAGTCATGGCAAGGTGTTGCTCTATGATGCCTCGGCATGCTTCATGAAAGATGAGGTCCTGTCTAGGTAAGGGTGTCGATGTTGTAAGGGTGGTACTCCTGTGTAGGCCGCATAATGCCCATAGTTTCTGCCAGGACTGGATGACAACTTATTCAGAAGAGAAGACACAGTTTTACTTTACAGTCCTTGGCTGACAACTAAACACAGAGATAGCGGGTTCACAGCATCTTGTACGTTTCGGTAACATGGAGTATCCTTAAGCACGTCTTCTTCTGACACATCTGGGATGTTCTTGTTCTCTCAGGTCTAGTTAGTTTCAGCACATCCCAGCTTAGCTCCACGGTGCAGTCCGTGTAAACCAGTCTATCCTCCCTGGGGTTCGGAGTCTTATTCTCCTTGTAGAGGAGGGGAGTTTTGCCAATATGACGGGATACAAGCTTCAAGCTTTCAGACGCTTGGGGAACCCTTTCATTCAGACTAGGTCTGCACTAGTCACACGCTGGGCTCTAACTAACTCTTTAGAAGGAAACTTTCTCTTTCCCTACATGCTAACCCCTTACCACTATGGCTTAGTCCCAACTTTAACTAGTTCTTGCCCTATTGTCAGCATAACCATATACTGCATTATCACACATTATACGTTGGCAATTTATTTACCTGATGTAAATGCTGCTGTTCTCATGAATCCGTCATTGTTTCTCTTTTATTCCTGCACCTTTCCATTACTGACATACAACCTCCTCCTCCCTTAATATAAGTCTAGTCTTGTTGTCCAAGTGGGTGTGGTCCTCAATTCTGTACTAGTCTCTTTTTGAGGAAGAAGACGTCTTCTTGTCTCAGCTCCATTGCCAGGCTTAGCTCCCTTCTCCTACAGTCTGCTCCCTCCGTGCTAGTCCGCACCAGGTTATTGTCAGGCTGATTCAGGTAGCTATGTGCTGCTTGATTATTGAGGTTGTTCTCAGCCAGCAAGTGTTTGTCAGGAGTTTAGCATTAGTTTCCACTTGGCTATCTCCATCAAGGTATCTAATCATCTCTTCAGATGCTCCTGCAGTTAAGGTATCTGATAAATAACTTGTCTCTGCTATCAAGTTACTATGCTATTCTCTATATTGTTCACACCTTCGTCTCTGTTATCAAGGTGACTGATAGTTATTTATCTCTGCTTACCGAGTGCTAATGTCCACTCAAGACCTCCACATCAAAAACTAATCTCAAAGTGTTGTGTTACCACCTCACTCATTTTCTGTTCCTACATGTAACCCCACTTTGGCTCGAAGATTACAGTTTGCCCATACATCTCCGCTGTTCCTCTACTACCCGCACATCTAGCTCTGGTTCTGATAATCCACTTTACCATGGTATCTATTTCCAGTAATGCTTCATGTATCTTGTGGTGACACTGCAGGTGAAGTGTACACAGGGTTCCCCACTTTGATCTGCTGATTGTGAGGTGACCTATACCCAATAGAGATTGTTTAAGGTGAAGAACCCCTTTAAAATGTTTCTAATATTATCAGAAACAGAAACATTTGGCTTTCTTTTTCCCAACAACGACGTCAACGTGGTAAACTAGGAAAAAATGAACGAAGCTGCAACAGAAGACGCCAACTATGGACAGTGGCGCTGCGGTTTTTCTGCATTGTCTGTATTGTGCAATGTTTATAGATATTTACGTATTTTCTGCCGCTAAAGATGAGCAAATCAATTTTTTTGCAAGCCGAAACTCATTACAAAACTCTTGAAAGATTTGGATTTCCAGAATCTGATTATTTTTGCAATTTGAGTTGCGCACAAATGGTCAAAATGTTGCTGCATTCTGAGGATCCGGAAAGGGTTAAAAAATGTTATACTCACTTGTCTTCAGCTCACCCCCATATCTGTCACGCAGTGACTACCGGGGTACTGCCAGGTACATGGGAACTCCTGAAACACACAGGGTACACGATACAACAGTGGGCCCTGGGCCTAGGGAAAGGGGAGCAGGGTCACCTCCTAAACTCACCTGAGGCTGATCCCTGCACTCCCCAATGTCCTTATATGGGATCTCTCACCCCATCACGGATCACGTGCCTAATCCTGTCTTTCCTTGGGATCAGCCCTGTATAGTGCGCAGGGCAGTGGGAACGCTAGTCCCACTCTAGGTTAAAGACACAGAGATTAGACAGACAAGGGTAATATAAACAGCAATCATACAAAGCACTCCAAACAACAAGAGGTAATAATGAGGAATGGACCAGAGTATAAAAAACAAAAAGGACTAAGGAAGAGAAAAACTCAACACAGCTTTCACACAGCAAATGTTTTCTGAATTGTTTCCTGGTCCACAGCTCACAGGTTTCCTCTGGAGGCAAGAATAGCAGAAACTATCACCTGCGATTAACTGAGCTAGGAGGGAAGTCTTTATAGCAGAGCTAATTAGCAATAGAGAACAGCTGGCTATAGCTTTCATTCAGGGTTCAGGAGACCAGAGGATCTACTTAACCCTAGCAGTGCTGGAAAAAGGAGATTCTGCACAGCCAGCAGTATTAACTGAGCAAGTGTGTATGAAGCCCTGCGCTGTGATCTCCTGACACCAGAAATAGAAGGGAGCACTCTCTATCGTGGTACCCTCCTGACAATACCTGTCTTGTCAGTTCCTCGATTGGCTCAGATGCTGCCACACTTCACTAGGCCCCACAAGGGACACCATGTAACCCATTAATGTTAATGATTCAATGATGTGTGTTGTGCCCCACAAAAGTTTGTGGAGTCTAGTGAAGAACAGAAGCGCAAGATGCCTGGAAAAAGAAGAAGATAGAAGACAGAGGAGGCCATCGGAGGATCGGCAGTGGCTGCAGAGCTATAGGACGGCCAGACGAGAAGTCAGCATATTGTTCTAACCTCTTAGCAGTAGATTTGGTTGACACCGAATTTATTTGACATGAATCAAATGTTTCAGGCAAATTTGAATGAACCTGTTGAATGTGAATTTTGGGAGATTTGCTCTTCTCTGTTGGTGGCATTTAATTAGTACATGGATGAGACATTACGACTAATTGAGCAGCCATAGAAATGACTCTATAAGACGACTCGTAGAATTGTTCGATGCCGGTTCATTCTTCCGGGCAGATCCTAAGATGGAGAATAAACAGTAAAGATGGAAATGCCATGATGACATTTCATGAAGTGATTAATTCCCCGTCTGTGCGTCTCCCAATGATGAATATCTGGATGTTGGATAAGAAAGTATACAAGCATTACAACGCCGGGGCAAATCACCCCCCGCTCCCCGACAGAGATGCTTCCAAGATTATCTCCTCTGAAGTGACGATTATGAATCAGATCTGGTGCGGAGGAGCCGGCGAGTGATAGCGAAATGTAATGACATCGGAAGCAGCGCACGCGGGCAGAGCCACCGGGAGGAATAATAAGCACCCGGCAGAGGAACGCCACGGTGATCACTGCCGGGAAGGATAGAGATGGCCAGAAGTTACAGAAATGGTCCCCAATGTTACCGTCATAGGTCATAGTATCTATATCTACCACTATTATCTATCTATCTATCTAGAAAAGGAAGGCAGAGCTCCAAATATGATGAAAAAGATGGACCTTTATTAGTCCATAAGGTGTGGTGATGTTTTGGTTCTTCAAAACCTTTTTCCAAGTCAGTAACGTCACCGCTCTTGAGACGGCCCGGATTTCATGCCGCCCTTTGTGTGACTCAGCGAGAGCGGTGATGAGCGGTAACGTTACTGAGGTCATCACCACCCATCACAGTCACCAGGTATCGCAGACCGCAGCCTTACCGGGAGTGACCTATGACATGTCATTCTCAGAGTCAGGATCCATAGGTTGTACTACAGAATCGAGGGACATCGCTATGTCAGAGCTACGGGGACTATTTTATTAATCATAAATTGGTGAATGAGGGACAGAATCTTGTCTTTCTTTCTCTTAATTTATGTATTTCAGGTTTTGATTAGTTGACTACGTTGGATTTAGTGGACTTCTTTGGATCTGTATGGCTTTTTTTTTTTAATAAATTGGTGAATCAGGGCTAAAATCGGGGTGTGTTTAGTAAAATAAAATATTTGTGTGTGTGTTTTTTTTTCGTTTTACTTACTGGGTTAGTAATGGAGGTGTCTGATAGATGCCTTTCCATTACTAATCCCCTGGGCTTGATGCCAGCTGTCATTACATTAAAGTGCCAGAATTGGAGCATCTAATGGATGTACTACTTCTGGGGTGGCTGTGGGCTTCTATTTTTAGGCTGGGAAGGGCCAAATAATCATGGATCTGCCCACCCTGATAGTACCAGCCCCCAGCTGTCTGCTTTACCTTTGCTGTGTAATGGACAAGATTATGAATTATTATGAGTATATAAGAGTTACATGGAGATATCCATAAAGAACAAGATTTAAGATGTTGTTTGAACTGTACCCCACATATCTCTTGGCATAAGACTCAGACAGACAGTCTGGGCTATTCTTGTGACCAGTGAATCATGCTGACATTGCTTAATATAAATGAGGAACCAAGCACATTACAGTAAATTGTATATCACAGAATAAGCTGTTCTCAAAAATAAAGTGACCCAACACAATTTTTTTAATTATTTATTAGGTTAAACCAGCCTAAACACCTCTTTAGTGCCACATGACAGGCATATTACTTTGCTTTAGTTAACTTCCTGTTTGTTCTGTTTCTTGTCTTTCAACCAACTTTATTGAGAAAACACAGCAAAAACAAATCAAATAACGCAAGGAAACACGCAAGTGAGAGAAGGTGCATGATTCATGCAGAAATTCAGCTGCGTGAAAGTCTGAACAGACACTGATCATGTGCTCTTGCTAAGGGGTCAAGGAAGCTTCTTTTTTTTTTCTTCTCTCCTTATATACACGTTACAATACGGGAGAGAATGTTTCCTAACATTGTTTCATGTAACATCTATTTTATCCTCTGTTTTGTATGTTTCATTGTTAGTTGGTAAAAGTGGCGTAATACTCTGACAACATTGTTCCCAGCAGCGACCTGGGAGTCAGAGATTCGTCCGGATGGCTTCCCTATGCTGTTACCATTCCATTCGAGCGCTACTTTCATCCATTTTAGTAATTTTAATGTCCCCCCAGTCCTCCAGGGGAGTCAGACAGAAAAATGGTCTAGTTTTCTATTATACTTGTTACTTGAGTTGAGTACGTCCAAGCGTCCGACCTGCTCGATTCGAGCACTGATCTTTTTAGCACTCGCTCATCAGTATATAATATTTCATATATTCAGTGTTTGCACACATCTTGGCCATAGTGTGATTTTCTATCTCTTTCATATCTAATATTTCTATCTCTCCGTTATGTAACTTCTGGTGATATCACCTCCCACAGACAATGATCAGAGCAATGGGCGCGTGCGCAGCTTCTCACAGCCCTTTTCTCTCTAGCGGTGAATTATTTGATAAGAATAACCCTCTAAATAGCTAAATAAGTGAGTTTAAAAAAATAAATAAATAAATATAAATATATATACTGTATATATATATATATATATATATATATATATATATATATAT
The DNA here is from genome assembly GCF_048569485.1 of Anomaloglossus baeobatrachus. Lineage (NCBI taxonomy): Eukaryota > Metazoa > Chordata > Amphibia > Anura > Aromobatidae > Anomaloglossus > Anomaloglossus baeobatrachus. Next base: position 227,405,800 of record NC_134360.1, on the reverse strand, counting down.
ATATATATATATATATAAATAAAACTAGCTGTAGTACCCGGGCGTTGCCCGGGATAGTAACTGTTTCTCTGTCTCTCTCCCAGTCTCTGTCTGTGTGTCGCTGTCTGTCTTTCTCTTTCCTTGTCTGTCTGTTTCTATCTCTCTGTATTTGCATCAGTCTATCTGTCTCAATCTCTGTATCTGTCTGTGTCTCTCTCTCGGTCTCTTTGCCCGGCTGTCTCTATGCCCGGCTGTCTCTTTGCCCGGCTGTCTCTATGCCCGGCTGTCTCTTTGCCCGGCTGTCTCTATGCCCGGCTGTCTCTTTGCCCGGCTGTCTCTTTCCCCGGCTGTCTCTTTCCCCGGCTGTCTCTTTTCCGGGCTGTCTCTGCCCAGGTCTGTATTTGCCCAGCTGTCTCTTTTCCCCGGCTGTCTCTTTGCCCGTCTGTCTCTTTGCCCATATGTCTCTTTGTCCGGCTGTCTCTTTCCCGGGCAGTCTCTTTTCCGGGCTGTCTCTTTTTCAGGGCTGTCTCTTTTCCAGGGCTGTCTCTTTTCCCGGGCTGTCTATTTTCCCGGCCTGTCTCTTTTCCCGGGCTGTCTATTTTCCCGGCCTGTCTCTTTTCCCGGGCTGTCTCTTTTCCAGGGCTGTCTCTTTTCCCAGGCTGTCTCTTTTCCCGGGCTGTCTCTTTGCCTGGCTGTCTCTTTGCCGGGCTGTCTCTTTGCCTGGCTGTCTCTTTGCCCGGCTGTCTCTTTGCCCGGCTGTCTCTTTGCCGCGGCTGTCTCTTTGCCGGGCTGTCTCTTTGCCGGGCTGTCTGTTTGCCTGGCTGTCTCTTTGCCCGGCTGTCTCTTTGCCCGGCTGTCTCTTTGCCCGGCTGTCTCTTTGCCGGGCTGTCTCTTTGCCTGGCTGTCTCTTTGCCCGGCTGTCTCTTTGCCCGGCTGTCTCTTTGCCTGGCTGTCTCTTTGCCTGGCTGTCTCTTTGCCGTGGCTGTCTCTTTGCCCGGCTGTCTCTTTGCCTGGCTGTCTCTTTGCCCGGCTGTCTCTTTGCCCGGCTGTCTCTTTGCCTGGCTGTTTCTTTGCCTGGCTGTTTCTTTGCCTGGCTGTCTCTTTGCCTGGCTGTCTCTTTGCTGTGGCTGTCTCTTTGCCCGGCTGTCTCTTTGCCTGGCTGTCTCTTTGCCTGGCTGTCTCTTTGCCGTGGCTGTCTCTTTGCCCGGCTGTCTCTTTGCCTGGCTGTCTCTTTGCCCGGCTGTCTCTTTCCAGGGCTGTCTCTTTCCAGGGCTGTCTCTTTCCCAGTCTGTCTCTCTATGTCTGTCTGTTTTTTTCTGTCTCTCTCTAAACAGTTTATTTTGTTCCTGTAGCAACCACTGACAGTTATTTATAGCCTATGGCTCCCAGCTCCATTCAGTTTAATGGCTGTAGGATTTTGTAGCGTAACTGGAAAGCACGGGGTTAAATTTTCCCGCCCAAACATAGTCTATGACGTTCCCTGAGTCACATGGGGCCTCTGTGCAAAATTTCGTGATTGTAAATGCGAAGGTGCGCATTCCTTTAGCGGACACACACACACACACAATGAACTTTATATATTAGATTTACTTTTTTTAAAGTTTTTTTAAAAACACTTTTTTTTCAACTCAACCACAGTTTTCAGAGTCTGGTTTCATTGATTTTGCATGGAAAGATACAGTTGGTCACTTATACAATATATCAAAACGGTGGCTCCTGTTGCTAAACTTATAAGGCTCTGTACACACACAGTTTTCTGAGCCAGACAAAAGAGACAAGATTATTATTTAATTGCTCTTTGAAACCGAAACACTCTTCTTTTTCTTTCCCCGAAGAGATATTGGAGTATGTCCACATGACGTCTTTTTCAGGAGGATTCCAAAAGAGTCGCAAAAAGTGCACATTGTGCACAGCAATGTCAACAGCTCTGTGTCATCCACATAGGTGGGGAAAATCTCCCGGCTTGCGCATGCGCACTTTTCTCTGATCTACTGTGTGCAGAGCATAAAAAATAATTGCGCATGCGCGAGCTGACAATGCATCTGCGGAGGTGCAAGATTTCCTCTGGGTCTGTGGATGACGATGTTGCAGGGTGCCATCTCATGCTTCTGCAGACACATCACCGGCTCACACATGCTCTGCCCTACTGCAGTCAAAGCCTAGAACATAATTGCGCATGCGCGAGCTGACGATGCATCTGCGGAGTAGAGATGAGCGAACCGGTCCCGGTTCGGCTCGAGGTCGGTTCGCCGAACGGAGGTCCCGTTCGAGTTCGGCTCGTCGAACGTTCGACGAACCGAACTCGAACTGCATAGGAAACAATGGCAGGCAATCACAAACACATAAAAACACCTAGAAAACACCCTCAAAGGTGTCCAAAAGGTGACAAACAACTCACAACACAACACAAACACATGGGAAAGTGACAAGGACATATACTCATGCGAAAACAAAAGAGCTGGACAAGGAAAAAGAGGAGGACACACAGATATATGAGTATATGCAAGGAAACATCGATTCCATTATTGTGCAACTTGAGCCCTGCTCATTTTAGTCTTCCAATCTGGATAAATTGCCTGAGCTCGCCACGTACGCCTTGGGGATCTTGTCGTGTCCTGCAGCCAGCGTTCTCTCAGAACCTGTCTTCAGTGCTGCTGGTGGTCTGCTGGCAGATAAGCACACGCGTCTGTCCACTGACAATGTGGACATGGCTCTCAGAGGACTTTTCTTCCCCTGGGTCAGCCAGGGGAGGCGAAAGGCACGCGTATTTTTGAGAGTGCTTCATGCAAAGCATCTTTTTCATCTTGAAAATGGGGGTCAACTGATGCCAGTCAAGTGGGGTGTGTGTGGCCCAGTTAGTGGAAACGAGGGAGACTGTGGTTGGAGTCCCCTCGCTGTGTTTCTAAAAGAACCAAGATGAACAAGTCATGGCTCTCAGAGGACTTTTCTTCCCCTGGGTCAGCCAGGGGACGGGAAAGGCACGCGTATTTTTGAGAGTGCTTCATGCAAAGCATCTTTTTCATCTTGAAAATGGGGGTCAACTGATGCCAGTCAAGTGGGGTGTGTGTGGCCCAATTAGTGGAAACGAGGGAGACTGTGGTTGGAGTCCCCTCGCTATGTTTTACATGATTTTCGAAGGGCATGACATGCCTAAGAGGTTGAGTTTCATCATCTGCAACTTGTTGGCAACAGAAAGGCTGCCTTTACACCCTTTTGAGACTGAGGATTTTCGAGACCTTATGCCCATTGCAGTGCCCCAAGAGCCGATGGCCAGTCGTCACTCCTTTTCCAAGAAAGGCGTGCCCGCGCTACCACAGTAGGTCCCACACAACCTCACCGATTCCTTGAGAAACTCTGTGTGTGACAGGGTGCATTTCAACACAGATACTTGGACCAGTAAGCATGGACAGGGGAGTTACATATTGCTGACTGGGCACTGGGTAACTATGGTGAGAGATGGAGAAGGGTTTGCTGTACAAGTCTTGCCGTCCCCACGACTTGTGTGTCAATCCTTCCTCTGTATGTACAAGTTCCTCCACTGCTTCTGCCTCCTCAACCTCGTGTGGGTCCTCCACCTTGGCCCAAACCCTGTGTGGTCAGGCCACCCTTCCTTGTAACTGCGCCCAAGGAATCCCACACACCTCCTTACTATGCTGGCAGCAGAGCTCAAGGCCATCATGCGGTCAAATGTTTACTTTGAAATGTAGGGGAAATGTGAGACACCGCTGAGGAATTGTGGACGGTTAGCTCTGGAGAGTGAGACCGAGTTTCATCAATGGTTGTCTCCACTCAACCAGCAGCCAGGGAAGGTCGGGTGCGACAATGATGCAAACCAGTCTGCGACCCTTCTTCAGGGCAATGTGACACACGTGCCTTGTATGGCTCACGTGTTGAACCTGGTTGTCCAGCAATTTTTAAAACACTATCCCGGCCTAGATGGCCTTCTGCAAAGAGCACGGTGTAACGCCTGCCTGGATCGACACACTCAGATGGGCTGTAAAGGATAGGCTAGAGCAGGGGTGGGCAATTAATTTTCCCATGGGGCCGCATGAGAAATTGGGATGGTTTTAGAGGGCCGGACTAATATAATTAACTCAGTTTTACCCAATACTCTATATAGCATATATACTATCCCTTCATATACAAACAGTAAGTTACGGACTGTGTGACCCGTCGTGGCCCTGCACGCACACATGTCCTTTTTTTCTCTGGCAGCACAGGTGCCACACGGACCGCATACTGATGTGATCTGTGTGACATCAGTGTGACAAATACCAGAGAAAACACGGGTCTTTTTAATAAAAAGATTTTCTATATTTACCTCTCTCCAGCGCTGCTGTCTCTGGCTCTGCTGCCTCCCGCTCCTTATCGCTGGTAATTATACTCACTGAATATTCACTGCAGTGAGCAGCTGGAAGCAGGGACAGCGCTGGGGACCGCGTATCGCTGGGTGAGTATACAGGTGTGTGTGTGTATGTTGAGAACCTGGAAGCCGGAGCATCTCGGGGACTCGTCACAGTTCCCAATGAACTCTGATGAACCCATGAAGCTGTAGCGTGGGTGTCGCAGGATGGTCATCAAAGTTCATTGGAAACTCTGATGACCTCCTGGAGGTCACTGTGCTTGCAGAATACTCACCTGTCCCTGCGGTGATGTCCTCAACGGTGCTGTGCCCGGTGCTGTCATCGCGATGCTCCGGCTTCCAGGTCCTGAGTGCGGTGAATAATCAATGAATGAGCAGTGGTCAGGAGCGGGAGGCAGCAGAGCTGAAGAAAGCAGGTAAATATGGAAAATCTTTTTATTTCACAGACTCGTGTTTTCTCCGGTACCTGTCACATGTATGCAAACAGGTACCGGAGAAACGCAATCAGGCCCTGTAATGGCGGTATGGCGCTGCAGGGGGCGGGGGGGGAGAGCACGTGGTACCCGATGTAACTCCAGTACCACTCGCAGTTATGGGCTTTTCTCTCTGCACGCACGCACACATACATACACACACGCACACGCTATATACATATATACACAAACAATCCCCATATACTACATCACTACACCCCCATATACACCTGTAATATACATCACTGCACCCCCATATACACCTGTAATATACATCACTGCACCCCCATATACACCTGTAATATACATCACTACACCCCCATATACACCTGTAATATACATCACTACACCCCCATATACACCTGTAATATACATCACTGCACCCCCATATACACCTGTAATATACATCACTGCACCCCCATATACACCTGTAATCATACCTCCCAACTTTTAAAGAAGGAAAAGAGGGACAAAGTTTGCGGCGCGCGTAGCGCGCCGCGGCAAATTTTTAGGCCACGCCCCCTAACCACACCCATTTCACAGTCACGCCCATATCCACTCCCCATCCACACCCATTCAGCACAAACACGCAGGCAGCCGGCGGGCCTCCAGCACGGACACGCAGGCAGCCGGCGGGCCTCCAGCACGGACACGCAGGCAGCCGGCGGGCCTCCAGCACGGACACGCAGGCAGCCGGCGGGCCTCCAGCACGGACACGCAGGCAGCCGGCGGGCCTCCAGCACGGACACGCAGGCAGCCGGCGGGCCTCCAGCACGGACACGCAGGCAGCCGGCGGGCCTCCAGCACGGACACGCAGGCAGCCGGCGGGCCTCCAGCACGGACACGCAGGCAGCCGGCGGGCCTCCAGCACGGACACGCAGGCAGCCGGCGGGCCTCCAGCACGGACACGCAGGCAGCCGGCGGGCCTCCAGCACGGACATGCAGGCAGCCACAGTGAGGCGGCCGGTCGCCTTCACAGACAGGCGGCCGGCCGCCTTCACAGACAGGCGGTGGGCCGCCCGCACAGAGAGGCGGCCAGCCGCCCGCAGAGAGAGGCGGCCGGCCGCCCGCACAATGAGGTGGCGGGCCGCCCGCACAGACAGGCGGCGGGGGGCGCCCGCACAGACAGGCGGCAGGGGGGCGCCTGCACAGACAGGTGGCGGGCCGACCGCACAGACAGGCGGCCGGCCGACCGCACAGACAGGCTCCGGCCGGGGGTGAGGGGGGAGGGAGGGAAATCAGCGCTAGGGAGATTAGTTTACTGTACCAGCAGCAGCACAGGCAGCGTTCCTCTCTATGCCACGTCTACTAGGATGGTAGGAGGGAAAAGCAGGGAGGCGGAGAGAGAGTGGGTGGGCGGAGCCCGGGAGCCGGCCGTCCCGCCCGTGGCAACGGGACAAACAACGTAAAGCGTGAAAGTCCCGCTGTATCCGGGACGGTTGGGAGGTATGCAGCATGTTAGAATGTGTACATAAGATCCCGCTGGTGGTGGCCGCAGCTTATAGGCCCCAAATCTGGTGACAGGTTCCCTTTAAAGTGAACCTGTCAGGTGCAATATGCACTCAGAGCCAGGAGCAGTTCTGGGTGTATATTGCTAATCCCTGCCTAACCGTCCCTGTATACACTAGCATAGATAAAGAGATCAAGAACAAATATTTTTAAAGATCTTATATCTTATGCTAATGAGCGCGGGGACTAGTCACAAGGGCGTTACTTCACTTGGCTAGTCGGCTCGCATAGCATGTTAGCATGTTATTACGCCCCTGTGTGAGTACTAACACGCTATGTGGGCCGACTAGCCAAGTGAAGTAACGCCCTTGGGACTAGTCCCCGCGCTAATTAGCATAAGATATAAGCTCTTTAAAAATACTTTTTCTATAGATGCCTTTATCTATGCTAGTGTATACAGGGACAGTTAGGGAGGGATTAGCAATATACACCCAGAACTGCTCCTGGCTCTGAGTGCAGATTGCACCTGATAGGTTCCCTTTAAAGGGAACCTGTCACCAGAAATTTAGCAAAAAAAATAAAAGATTCCCCTCTGCAGCTCCTGGGCTGAATTCTGGAAAGGTTCCTGTTGCTATTGTGCCCCCTTTGAGACCTAAAATAATACTTTATGAAGTCTTACCTTTTTGTATGCAAATCTGTTTTTATGGTCACGGGGGCGGGCTGCCTGGCGTCCGTTATTCCCCCTCCTGCCGTTGTACGCCGTCCCCCATTGCTCATTTCCATACATGAGGACGCCTTCCTCATGTAACTGTCCTCCTGAAGTTTTGTGCATGCCCAGTGCCACTCTCGCGGGAGTAAGCACTGTGCAAAGTGTGAACGCTTTTGAGGTGATTGCGCAGGCACGAGATTATGGGCGGCGCTGTGATTGTCATCAGCACCGTCATCCAAGTACCCGCCCATAATCTTGTACCCACGCTTCTCACTCTGCCTCCACCGTTATGCGCAAGCACTGTCCATATGAACCATGTTACCTATTACCATGGGCGCGAGATTATGGGCGGCGCTGTGATTGTCATCAGCAAAGTCATCCAAGTACCCGCCCATAATCTTGTGCAAGCAGTAATAGGTAACATGGTTCATATGGCCAGCACTTGCGCATAACGGTGGAGTCAGAGGGAAAAGTGCGGGCACGAGATTATGGGCGGGTACTTGGTTAACGCTGCTGATGACAATCACAGCGCCGCCCATAATCTCGTGCCTGCGCAATCACCTGAAAAAGCGTTCACATGCGCAAAACTTCGGGAGGACAGTTACATGAGGAAGGCGTCCTTGTGTATGTAAATGAGCAATGGGGGACTGCGTAAAGCGGCAGGAGGGGGAATAACGGACGCCAGACAGCCCGCCCCCGTGACCATAAAAACACATTTGCATACAAAAAGGTAAGACTTCATAAAGTATTTTTGTAGGTCTCAAAGGGGGCACAATAACAACAGGAACCTTTCTAGAAGCAGCCCAGGAGCTGCAGAGGGGAATCTTTTATTTTTATTGTGAAATTTCTGCTGACATGTTCCCTTTAACTGGTAGGGGAGCCAGGATAAAGCAGAGCTGAACCTGTTGGGAAGCTAGGACCCAGCAGCTCTTCTCCACAGGCAGGAGAGAGACCACTGATCGGTAAGCTAATAGAAGCCTGCAGATGTCACTCTGCATAGGTTATTACTGGCCAGTGCTATCTGCAGGAGAGAGAAGAGCTGATTGCACGGTCTCCTCAGCTTCCTGACTCCCCGCGTGTCTGCAGCAGTGAGAAGCCGCACACGGGGAGTCAGAGAACAGCTGCAGAGAAACGCAGGCTCCGGGACTGGGGATGTCCGCTCTGGGGGAGGGGGGGGGGGCTCTGCTGCAGGGGGGGGTCGCTCTGCTGCAGGGGGGTCGCTCTGCTGCAGGGGGTGATTCATACCTCAGCAGCAGTCACAGGAGTAGGTGCGCGCTCGGCTCTGTAATGAATAGTAGAAGGGAGAAACAGCGAGGCGGGGCTACAGTGGGTGGGTGGAGCCGGGACAAACAGCCTCACGGGCGGGACCCGGGATCAAAGGCTCAGAAGAGGGACTGTCCCGCTGTATCCGGGACGGTTGGGAGGTATGCTGTAATATACATCACTGCACCCCCATATACACCTGTAATATACATCACTGCACCCCCATATACACCTGTAATATACATGTGAAGCCCCACGGGTGTTGTATCGGTGCATACCTTCAGGGACTCCACTCAGCTGGATCTCCGTCACTGGTAGGAAATCTTCTTGTTTGATCGTGACGCCACTCTCAGTATTGCGGTCAGTGGGGACCGCCACTGCAGGTTAGGGGACGCCTGGGGCTGATGGTGGGTGCAGTCGGATGTAGTAGCCTCCTGAGAGTGAGGCAAGCCCCAGGGCCCTGTGTAGGTGCGTAGTACCACAAGTTGCAGAATGACCACACAGGCAGGAATGTCTTTCAAGGGCTTTACTCACATTTGATGGCAGGGTGAGTAGCCCGAGCGTAGCTGGGATGAACCAGATGGGAACCAGGTATCCTTCAGGCTGACTTTATGAGGGTGACTACTGACTCGCCTTCCTTAGCCCTTGGTGGTTTGGGGTGACCCCGACTTTGAGTCCCTATGGGGGTCACCCAGGGAAGATGCTGCAGCCTCTCTCCCCTTGTTGTTTGCCGTGTGCTTGTTCCCCGGACCAGGCCACTCCAGCCTCTTGCCTCCTATGACCTATGGGCCCAAACTTGTGGTTACGTGGCTGCGGCTTTTGTAGTGTTGTGGTGTGGGCTTTAGGAGCCCCACACCGGCAGGTTTAGCAGGGAAAGGTGAATCTATCCTCGCTTCGGGATCTGCCGCCCGGTTGGGCCTGGTGCTCTCTAGCAGTCTCCTTACTTCCCACTCCGTTGCACTCTCTAGCTGAAGCTGGCTTTCAGGCAGCACTCCTAGTTGACCGTTCTCCCCCGTCTGTAGCCACTGCGCGGGCGCTGTTAGACAGCAACAGCCCCACAGGTCTGCTCCTCACTGAGCCCTATGGAGTTCTCTGCTCTAACTGACTCACTGCTCCTCCTCTCTTGTTCTTGCCTACGCCACCTAGCAACCAGACTCTCCACCACACCCCTTGAGAGGAGATGGAGGCTCTACCCCCTCCACTATTCCAGTGAAGGTGAAGGCTTGCCCCCTCCTGGGATCCCCAGGGGTCCTCTCATGGGTACATGTGTGAGACCTGATCACTATGCGCCTGTGTTCCACACCCCAGTCAGCCTTCTGGATTACCTGTATTGTACTGTCCCCAGCATGGGTGCAGTACTCAGTGGTGCCTGACCAGGTCAGGGGCGCCACATTCCCCCTTAGTTATCACCAGCACGTCCTCGGGCTGCAAGACAACATTTTAAAATGCATAAAACATTAAAACATGTAAAACATTTAAAAGCACCAGGTATCAGACATCTCCACCCTCCACCCACAAGTCCGTTAACCCACCCAAAACCCTCTCAGGAGGCAGGTCACCGGTCCTGTTGGTGACCAGGTCTGGGCCATCCGTTTCCCCAGACCTTTCCTCCAATCTTCCTCTCCCGTTGGCCGCGACTTCAGCCACTTCTGGCAGGATGTAGAGGCGGCTTTCATGGGCTGGTGGTTTCAGGGTATACCTGGCCTGGTGGATCCGCGCCGTCAGCCTCTTCTGGCAGGATGCAGAGGCGGCCTCCACAGTTGGTGCTGGCCAGGTACCCTCTTTGTGGTGGTGAGCCAAGGCCCCATAAACAGGCGTGCTCTCTGATCGCAGGTGAGCCAAGGCCCTTTTCTACGGACGGGCCCCCCTGGTCGCAGACGAGCCAAGCCCCTAAACAGGCTGGCCCTGGTGGTGGTGCCACTGGTGTAACTATTTACACTGCGAGAGTTTGTGGCTATAGCCAGTTCATAGCCTTAAGGTTTATGGTTTTCTCACAACAGTTTTTGTGGGCGCATTTCTTAAACGTTGCAAAACAAAACTTTTCAAAACTTTAACTTCTCTTCTTACTTTACTTTTCTCTACTCTACTCCTCCATTTCACCAGGGCGTGGGCATGTAGGGCACCGGCACCTGTGACTTTCTTGCTCTCCGTCGTCGTCCGTGGTTGTTTCATCTGTAGGATCTTTGTCTGTGGTTGTTTCATCTGTAGGATCTTTATCTTTCCTTTCTTGGTCTTCGTCTGTTTCTACATCTGGTTCTTTATCTCTGTCTTTTCTTTCTTGTCTTTCTTGTCTTTCTTGTCTTTCTTGTCTTTCTTGTCTTTCTTGTCTTTCTTGTCTTTCTTGTCTTTCTTGTCTGGGACATGGTGCTACGTCTAAGGCATAGTAGCCCCTTTCTCCTTGATGCAAGGTGAACTGTACTAAGTCCCCAATTTTCAAATTTCTGCCTGAATGTCCTCTGGGCAGGTGGGCTTGAACATCTCTCCGATTTACAAATATGCCCTCTTTTATTCCTTTTACTACAATAAAGCCGTATCCGCTTTTCAAGTTGAAGTCCTCTACTATTCCTCTGTAAAGGGGTCCTCTAGCCTGGGCTTTGGACCTTCTTAGGCACCTTTTCTCCTCCAGGTCTCTGACCGTGACTTCCCTCTGCTCTGGAGACTGCGGTGTTGGAGCAACCTGTGTTCTGCTGCGCCGTGTCTTGCGGGCTGGATTCATGCCTGTGGGCTTCCAGGTGAGGTCTTTAGGTTGATCTTCATCTGCTGACGGTGTCAAATCTTCCTCCTCCCAGCGGGAATAGGGCAGCATCTCCGGCTCTGGGTAGGGGTCTGCTGCGGTTGGCGTCGGAGTCAGCCCTTCTGCTTCATGGTCTCCTCTCCCCCTTAGTTCTTCGCTGCACTCTGGTTGTGGCAGTGCTGGGGATGGGCTTTCTTCAGCTGGTCTGGGCGGTGGACTCTCTGGCGCGGCTGCAGGGGTTGCCTGAATCTCCTTGGGGGTATGCGGCGGGAGCAGATACCGATCCACCATCTCTTGTGGGAACTGGGCCTCTAGGTCAGCCTTCAGCTTCCAGTATTCGGGGTCCTCTCCTATCAGGGTCTTCCTAGCAGGGACCTCCTTGGACTGGGGAGCGGTGTCTGCTCTGGCCTTGCAGGCCGGGGTAAACAATGAGGTAGTCTCTTCTTGGCGGGCCGCGCCTGGCATGGCGGCGGCCTGGTCTTGGCGGGCCGCGCCCTGGATGGCGGCGGCCTGGTCTTGGCGGGCCGCGCCCGGCATGGCGGCGGCCTGGTCTTGGCGGGCCGCGCCCGGCATGGCGGCGGCCTGGTCTTGGCGGGCCGCGCCCTGTATGGCGGCGGCCTGGATTGGCGTTTCTGTCGCGGCCGGTTCCTGGCGGGCCGGACTGGACACTGCAGCCGCGGTCTCACTTGGCGTCGCAGCCTCGATGGAGTCCGTGCAGGCTGAGCCGGGCGTCGCTGCAGTGATCGGAGCTTGGCGGGCCGCACCCGGCGGGGCTGCGGCCTGGTTCAGCATATCACTTGCGGCGCGGACGAGCGTCGCTGCTGCGTTGGGGTCTTGGCGGACCGGGTTTAGCAGGGTGGCAGCCTGGGTCAGCGTCACACCTGCAGCACGGATGAGCACTGCCGTGGTGGTCGGAGCCCTGCGGGACAGGCGGGGCATCGCTGCAGCGGCCTGGGCTTGGCGGGCCGCATCTAGCGTGGCTGCGGCCTGGTTCGGTGGCGCCGCGCCGGGCGCCTCTTCCGGGACCGCGGGCGTGGCAGCAGGGGTCGGGGCACTTGTGCTGGCCGGGGCATCACTCGACTCACCCATCTGTGGCTGCATCGGGGTCTGCGTCGTCGCCGCTCGGTCTGACATGCGTCGCGCGGCTCCCTCCTCGTAGGTCCGCACCGCCGCAGCCATCTCCAGGAGCTCCGTGCGTTCTTCCCTAAGCTGTCGCACAATCCCGGCCTCCAGCCGGTCGCAGAAGATGGCAAGCTCCCGGCACCACCAGGCAGCAGAGCCTGGCTCTGGGTATCCACGTCTGGACTCCATTTTCTCTAGCACGCTACTGGCTTCTTCTCTGCTCCGCCGTCTCTGGACGCTTCCGCTTTCTTCATCAGCGAGGTCAGGACTCTGCAGGGGATCTCTGGGTAGCCACACCTCTTCGTGGGCGGTAACTTCTTCCAGCGCGGGCTGCTGTTGTTTTTCAGCGCGCTTTTCATGGTGGCAATATGGCGGCGCTTCCAATTTTTCAAGCGGACCGCCCAGGCACATGGTCACCTGTCTGAACAGGTCTAGTCCTTATCCTGTTCGTGACGCCAGATGTGAAGCCCCACGGGTGTTGTATCGGTGCATACCTTCAGGGACTCCACTCAGCTGGATCTCCGTCACTGGTAGGAAATCTTCTTGTTTGATCGTGACGCCACTCTCAGTATTGCGGTCAGTGGGGACCGCCACTGCAGGTTAGGGGACGCCTGGGGCTGATGGTGGGTGCAGTCGGATGTAGTAGCCTCCTGAGAGTGAGGCAAGCCCCAGGGCCCTGTGTAGGTGCGTAGTACCACAAGTCGCAGAATGACCACACAGGCAGGAATGTCTTTCAAGGGCTTTACTCACATTTGATGGCAGGGTGAGTAGCCCGAGCGTAGCTGGGATGAACCAGATGGGAACCAGGTATCCTTCAGGCTGACTTTATGAGGGTGACTACTGACTCGCCTTCCTTAGCCCTTGGTGGTTTGGGGTGACCCCGACTTTGAGTCCCTATGGGGGTCACCCAGGGAAGATGCTGCAGCCTCTCTCCCCTTGTTGTTTGCCGTGTGCTTGTTCCCCGGACCAGGCCACTCCAGCCTCTTGCCTCCTATGACCTATGGGCCCAAACTTGTGGTTACGTGGCTGCGGCTTTTGTAGTGTTGTGGTGTGGGCTTTAGGAGCCCCACACCGGCAGGTTTAGCAGGGAAAGGTGAATCTATCCTCGCTTCGGGATCTGCCGCCCGGTTGGGCCTGGTGCTCTCTAGCAGTCTCCTTACTTCCCACTCCGTTGCACTCTCTAGCTGAAGCTGGCTTTCAGGCAGCACTCCTAGTTGACCGTTCTCCCCCGTCTGTAGCCACTGCGCGGGCGCTGTTAGACAGCAACAGCCCCACAGGTCTGCTCCTCACTGAGCCCTATGGAGTTCTCTGCTCTAACTGACTCACTGCTCCTCCTCTCTTGTTCTTGCCTACGCCACCTAGCAACCAGACTCTCCACCACACCCCTTGAGAGGAGATGGAGGCTCTACCCCCTCCACTATTCCAGTGAAGGTGAAGGCTTGCCCCCTCCTGGGATCCCCAGGGGTCCTCTCATGGGTACATGTGTGAGACCTGATCACTATGCGCCTGTGTTCCACACCCCAGTCAGCCTTCTGGATTACCTGTATTGTACTGTCCCCAGCATGGGTGCAGTACTCAGTGGTGCCTGACCAGGTCAGGGGCGCCACATACATCACTACACCCCTATATACACCTGTAATATACATCACTGCACCCCCATATACACCTGTAATATACATCACTGCACCCCCATATACACCTGTAATATACATCACTGCACCCCCATATACACCTGTAATATACATCACTACACCCCTATATACACCTGTAATATACATCACTACACCCCCATATACACCTGTAATATACATCACTGCATCCCCATATACACCTGTAATATACATCACTGCACCCCCATATACACCTGTAATATACATCACTGCACCCCTATATACACTTGTAATATACATCACTACACCCCTATATACACCTGTAATATACATCACTGCACCCCTATATACACCTGTAATATACATCACTACACCCCTATATACACCTGTAATATACATCACTACACCCCCATATACACCTGTAATATAAATCACTACACCCCTATATACACTTGTAATATACATCACTGCACCCCCATATACACCTGTAATATACATCACTGCACCCCCATATACACCTGTAATATACATCACTGCACCCCCATATACACCTGTAATATACATCACTGCACCCCCATATACACCTGTAATATACATCACTACACCCCTATATACACCTGTAATATACATCACTACACCCCCATATACACCTGTAATATACATCACTGCACCCCCATATACACCTGTAATATACATCACTGCACCCCCATATACACCTGTAATATAAATCACTACACCCCTATATACACTTGTAATATACATCACTGCACCCCCATATACACCTGTAATATACATCACTGCACCCCCATATACACCTGTAATATACATCACTACACCCCCATATACACCTGTAATATACATCACTACACCCCTATATACACCTGTAATATACATTACTGCACCCCCATATACACCTGTAATATACATCACTGCACCCCCATATATACATGTAATATACATCACTGCACCCCCATATATACATGTAATATACATCACTGCACCCCTACATACACCTGTAATATACATCACTACACCCCTATATACACCTGTAATATACATCACTGCACCCCCATATATACATGTAATATACATCACTGCACCCCCATATATACATGTAATATACATCACTGGACCCCCATATACACCTGTAATATACATCACTACACTGCTATATACTCCTGTAATATACATCACTGCACCCCCATATACACCTGTAATATACATCACTGCACTGCTATATACTCCTGTAATATACATCACTACATCCACATATACATCACTAGACCCCTATATACTACACCTGTAAAACTACATTGCCATATACTACATCACTCCCCCCAAATATTACTTACCAGTTACCCCCCCTCCCCTCCACTCCCCCCATTGTCCCCTCAGGTTACTAGTCACCACTCACCTTTCCCTCCTCAGGCACCTCCGTACGGGCTCCCGCTGACATCCTTCTTCTCTTGTACGGCTCCCCGCTGAGCTGCTTCCTCTCTCCGTACGGGCTCCGGCTGCTGCATCTTCTTCTCCTGCCGGGCAGGAACTTTTCAAATGACACACACGCGTGCCGTACTGACGACATCAGGGCGCGCGCGTGTGTGTCACAGAGAAAATGCCGGCAGGAAACAGAGGACAGATTCCTGCGTTCCGCTGCTGCACTGTGCGGTGCTGCAGTATCTGTCTTCTGTTCCTTGCCGGCACGCAGCGTGTGATAAGGGCAATCTGACCACGGGCCGACCGGAGCCTGGAGCTCCGGACAATAGGTCAGATTGCCCTCATCAGTGACCGGCCAGCAAGGACGCCCGGAGCCAGGCGGGCCGGTCACAGAGAGTAGGCGGGCCGGATGTGGCCCGCGGGCCGCCCCTTGCCCAGGTCTGGGCTAGAGGCAAGCCACTCACCAAGCTGGACACCCAGAACCCTGAAACCCTTTAACCCCTATACAGGGATTAGGAATTACACAGGGCCCACGTTGATCAATACCTGTGGAAGGCTGCAGTTCCAGAGAATAGTAGTCATGCAGGTTCAAAAACATTAATTGAGGAAGAGGAACAGAATGGGACGGCCAGGACTTAATCAGAAAACAAGCAGAGGTGAAATGCGGATCGGCCAACAAGGTACATAAACAGCAAGCAGGAAACGTAGTCAGGTAACAAGCACACAAACTCATAAAACTGAACTGGGGGTAACAGTAACAAGAGGTTCATAGCTTTGTCTGGCAGTGGTCTGCAGACAGGATGGGCATAAAAAAGGGTGTGGTGTCTTCCCATTGGGACCAGAGTACAAATTGATTGAGTGGACTACGTTGGTGACTTAACAGCCGTGTGCGGCAATGATGCAAACCTGTCTGCGGCCCTTCGTCAGGGCAATGTGACACACGGGCCTTGTATGGCTCACGTGTTGAATCTGATTCTCCAGCAATTTTTAAAATACCATCCCGGCCTACATGGCCTTGTGCAGCGGGCACGCTGCTATGTGGTCACTTTCATCCTTCGCACCCAGCAGCTCAACAACTTTCATCGCTCCGGAAGTCTTAGGGTCTGGCAGTTAAACGCCGGAAATGCGATGTTCCGACACGCAGGAATTGGAATCTGCACATGTTGCAGCGTGTGTGGCAGCACCGCAGAGCCCTGCTGAAATACGGTATGATGTATACCCTGGGCTAACTTGATCCAGAGGTGGTGCAGATCACGCTGCTGGAGTGGTGTCAGATCAAGGACCTATGCACCCTGCTACACAGTTTACAAATGTCGACGAAGATGTTTAGCACTAGCAATGTCATTCTCAGCGTGACAATTCTGGTCATCTACATGATGGAGCACACTGTAAGCATTATTCGGAGTCAGGTATTGGTCCAAGAGGAAGGTGAGGAAGTACAGGAGGAGTCATATGCAGAAGGGATAATAAGATCTACAAGGTCCATACGGTAAGCGGCACCTAGGCAGCAGTTATGGTGGGGGATAGGGATTAACAAGGGCGCATAGTATCAGTGTCGCGGGCGGGGAGGAGGGTGTCAGCACACCGCGCTCACCCCTTCTGCTCGGGTCCGGCAGCTGCTCCTGGTGGCTCGAGCTGTAGGCCGGATCCCGGGGTTTCTCGAGCGGCACTCCTCGCCCGTGAGTGAAAGGGGGGTGTTTGTTGGGTGTGGGGATTGTTATAGTTCGTGACGCCACCCACGGTTGTGGTGATTGTACCACCGCTGCTCAGTGTGGGGGTCCCGGGGATGGTGATGCGGAGCAGCCAGGTGTTGTGTTGCCCCTCCGTGGGTAGGGGTTGGTGATCCCGGGGCCCAGTGAAGAGATGTAAAGTGTAGGGCCTGGAGGGCGCAGGGACGCGGGGGCAGCGCTGTGCCTTGCGGCACTGTGGTACTCACTCAGCCTGAGACTTGGACACAGTTTGTACGGTAAACCAAACGGCTGGTAGGACGGTCCCACAGACGGCTGCACCTGCACTCCCGGTAGGTGACGGTGATGTCCCTCTTCCTTGCACCTGTGTTGACTGATGGTAGCGGTGGATTCCCTCCGGTTACCCGCTCCCCGACTGCAATCTGGGCCGGAGGAGCTCTACACTTTGCCCGCAGGCGCTGGCCCTGGGGAAACTGGTGCCCTGGCGGTGTCTCCCCTGTAATGGTCGGGCTGTTGCCGTCAATCGGGACTTGGTTGCTGGGGCATCTACGTCCCCTTCACTGACGGATTCGGCAAATTTGGCGACTCCTAGCCTTGCCGGGGTCCGAGAGGCCCCTGCCCTGGTGCTGACTGTCCTTCGGAACACTGCTCCAGACCACCGGGCACACAGCCAAAGGGGTCCTTCCAGGAACTTCCAAACGGTCCCCCTCCGAACAGTCACCGCCGTCGCTGACCTTGCTGTTCTAGCCCTACACAAAGCTGGGCTCTCAGGCTTTGCACACTCTCTGCTCTGTCACCACTTCTTGCTTTCCTCCTTTACTCCTGTTCTTTCCTCCACTTTCACTTCTTGGTTGTTTACTCTAGCCCTTCACTGGACTTCACTCTTCCCCTGCCCGGGGCTATCTTGTTTACACAAGCTCGCCCTGAGCTCAACTGCCTGACACTTCCCGCCTCCAGAGCTGTGAGCTCCTTGGT
Organism: Anomaloglossus baeobatrachus; assembly: GCF_048569485.1. Lineage (NCBI taxonomy): Eukaryota > Metazoa > Chordata > Amphibia > Anura > Aromobatidae > Anomaloglossus > Anomaloglossus baeobatrachus. The sequence continues at coordinate 227,387,998 of NC_134360.1, read as the reverse complement.
GGGCGGAGCCAACCGCCTGGCCCACCCCCTGGTGTGCATCAACAGACTCCTGGAGGAAGGCAACAAGGATTTCTGGTTAGCAGATGTGCCTACCTGGAGTGTGGGGTGTGGTGGTGTTGTGACCTGTGACCCCTGGCTTGCCCAGGGCGACACATTCCCCCTTAGCAAAATGCAGACCGTCCGTGGGCTGCCGTCCTACACCGGTTTTATTTTTCTGTAAAAAGGGGATAACAGGGTTAAACAAACAATAAATGACATTTTTAATAATTTCTTCCCAAGACGGGAGGCACATTTACTTTTAACGTTGCAACGGTATACGGTCACGGTTTCCGCTCTCTCCCACCCAAGTAACCTGGCCCTGATGCTGCCCCTAAAACCCAGGCAGCACCCCTTGACCCACAGTCCAGCACACGGTACCCGAGCGGGATCTGTCCTTCCCTCCAGAGGGTAGCCACCGGTTCCTTTGGTGGCTGGGCCCTGGCCTGCTCTGCTCAGGGCCCTCCCTCCAACCTGCCTCTCCGTAGGCGGCATTGCGGAAACGGTAACGGTACCCAACATATTTACAAGCCACTAACGTTTGTGGTTGCCCTGCAGAGTTCACGGGCTTGTCCATGGCTAGTTCCCATGCATAAACTTTTAACGGTCCCCACGGGGACAACGGTGCCGGCTCCAGCCGGTGGCAAATCAACAAACAAATCAGGTTACTTCTTCGGTGTGATCATTTTCATTATTGGCAAAACTTTCAAACTTTCAAACAAGCAGGTGGTCCCAACGGGGACGGTGCTGCGGGCATCTGCTGCCCTACTCCGGTTCCTCTGCTAAGGCGGACCCACCCTCTGCCACCAGCACATCAAACATGCACTGACATGCCCGCTGTGACAGGGGTACCCGGTACCCATCTCCACCGGTACGCGAGGTATGGTAAACCACGGGGTCCCCCACATAGCGGGAACGCTCACTTGCTCCTTCAGCTGCAACAATGGACTCGGAGCTGGGGCAGGAGTCGTCATCTCTTGTTCCTGCGTCAGGCGGGTTGCCGCCAGCTGCCGCAGCCTCCTGGTCTCCAGCATCCAACACTTCAGCCCCTTCTGCGGTAGCGTGGAGCAGCATAGTAGGCGAGCCTATACTGAGGCGCCCCAGATGTGACGGCAAGGGCGATGCATAGGCCGAGACTAGGCCGGGCCCCTCAGCCGCAGCGGCCGGTCCAGATAGGACATAGGGACGTGGGTCACCAGTCGGTTCTGCTACATCTATTCCCCTCTCGCACCTCGGGGCAGTTGTAATCAGCTCCTCCACCACGCTGGTCCACTGCTCCAGCATCCGGAAGATCTGATCCTGCTGTCGTTGGTGGAATTGTATCACCCGGGCCTTCATCCAGGCCACGGTTCCAGGCTCCGGGTCTAGCACAGTCACTGCTGGGACTTCTGGCACCATGCTGTTAAGGGGCCGCGGTTCCAGCGGTTCCCCCTGGTGTACTTCAGGACCGTCTTGGACGTCTGCAGCCGGCTGGTCCGCCGGAGCGGCTGGGCAGGGTATCGCTACCGGTTGGGCTGGTAGCGGGCCTAATAGCGGGGCGGCAGCAACTATCGCGGGTAGTGGGGAGAGAGGCAGGGTGAGCGGAAGCCGGCCGGGCCCCTCAGCTCCAACGGCCGATCCCTCAGGAATACAGGGGCGTGGGTCGCTTACCCGCTTCTCCAAATCCTCTTCTGCCTCGCGTCTCCACATAGCAGCCACCACGTCCGCCATGTCGGTCTCCCACTCCTCCAGGAGGAGTTGCATATGAGCCTGCAGACGGTTACTCAGCGGGACGGTCCGGTCCCTCAACCACGTCGCCGTGCCGGGCGCGGGGGCTTCCTCGTTGGGAGTTGGGTCGTACATTTTGGCCAGCGTGCCTTCCAGGAACCCAGTCAGTCTGCAGAGTCCTGGCGTCTCTGCTTCTATAGCCGCAGCTACATGCGGCCAGCCGCCATCGCGTCCCCCTTAGCTCTTTCCGGCCCCTCCTCTCTCGGGGCGGGGTTTTGGCCTTCGCGCCTCTACTGCTCGAGAAGACGCTCGAGCGGGAACTTTTTGCGCCAAAGATGGCGGCTTCTGAAATTTTTCTTCCGGATACCTCCGGCGGTAACAAGGCGCACCTCTACCAGACGGCAGAGCGGTAAGATCCTGTTCGTGACGCCAACTTGTCGCGGGCGGGGAGGAGGGTGGCAGCACACCGCGCTCACCCCTTCTGCTCGGGTCCGGCAGCTGCTCCTGGTGGCTCGAGCTGTAGGCCGGATCCCGGGGTTTCTCGAGCGACACTCCGCGCCCGTGAGTGAAAGGGGGGTGTTTGTTGGGTGTGGGGATTGTTATAGTTCGTGACGCCACCCACGGTTGTGGTGATTGTACCACCGCTGCTCAGTGTGGGGGTCCCGGGGATGGTGATGCGGAGCAGCCAGGTGTTGTGTTGCCCCTCCGTGGGTAGGGGTTGGTGATCCCGGGGCCCAGTGAAGAGATGTAAAGTGTAGGGCCTGGAGGGCGCAGGGACGCGGGGGCAGCGCTGTGCCTTGCGGCACTGTGGTACTCACTCAGCCTGAGACTTGGACACAGTTTGTACGGTAAACCAAACGTCTGGTAGGACGGTCCCACAGACGGCTGCACCTGCACTCCCGGTAGGTGACGGTGATGTCTCTCTTCCTTGCACCTGTGTTGACTGATGGTAGCGGTGGATTCCCTCCGGTTACCCGCTCCCCGACTGCAATCTGGGCCGGAGGAGCTCTACACTTTGCCCGCAGGCGGTGGCCCTGGGGAAACTGGTGCCCTGGCGGTGGCGGTGTCTCCCCTGTAATGGTCGGGCTGTTGCCGTCAATCGGGACTTGGTTGCTGGGGGATCTACGTCCCCTTCACTGACGGATTCGGCAAATTTGGCGACTCCTAGCCTTGCCGGGGTCCGAGAGGCCCCTGCCCTGGTGCTGACTGTCCTTCGGAACACTGCTCCAGACCACCGGGCACACAGCCAACGGGGTCCTTCCAGGAACTTCCAAACAGTCCCCCTCCGAACAGTCACCGCCGTCGCTGACCTTGCTGTTCTAGCCCTACACAAAGCTGGGCTCTCAGGCTTTGCACACTCTCTGCTCTGTCACCACTTCTTGCTTTCCTCCTTTACTCCTGTTCTTTCCTCCACTTTCACTTCTTGGTTGTTTACTCTAGCCCTTCACTGGACTTCACTCTTCCCCTGCCCGGGGCTATCTTGTTTACACAAGCTCGCCCTGAGCTCAACTGCCTGACACTTCCCGCCTCCAGAGCTGTGAGCTCCTTGGTGGGCGGAGCCAACCGCCTGGCCCACCCCCTGGTGTGCATCAACAGACTCCTGGAGGAAGGCAACAAGGATTTCTGGTTAGCAGATGTGCCTACCTGGAGTGTGGGGTGTGGTGGTGTTGTGACCTGTGACCCCTGGCTTGCCCAGGGCGACACATCAGCAAAAATTGTTGAGGAAGGTGCAGGAGCCATGAAGAAATGGAGGACGAACTGGCGATGGGCATGGAAGACTCAGCAGATGAGTGAGAGCTTGCTCACATTTCGGTTGTGCGAGGTTGTGGGGAGAGGGCAGAGGAAGGAGGCACGATTCTCACCTCTCTGCCACCAACACACCAAGGACTTGGTCCTCCTGGATGCACAAGACACATGAGCGCCTTCTTGCTGCACTACCTACAACATGACCCTCGGATTGTACGAATTCGAAGTAATGCTAACTACTGGGTTGCCACACTGTTAGATCCTCGGTAGAAGACCAAATTTGGCTAAATAATTCCTGCCATAGAAAGGGACGCACGTATACAGGAGTATCTGCAGAATGTGGTACGCAATCTTACATCTGCTTTTCCAGTAAACACCAGTGCTGCACAGAGTGAATCTCAACGCTTTGTCATGGATAGGAGGAAATGGTCTTTTACTTGTCCACATCTGAGGGACCGAGGGATGGCTGCTGTGCTGAGATGGCGTTGAGTACGGTGTCCCTGCAGAGTTGCACTTTTGGTCATATACAAACTGAGTTGAAAAAGGACAGATGCTGGTGGAAAGGGGAAGAGGTGTGTTGGAAAGGGGAAAAAAGTTTTGGTCCGTGGGTTTGGTGGTTAAGCAAAAGTAACATTTGATGAAGAAACACCCTGTTACGGTGGGACTGGCAGATTTGGATAAAGTGGTATATAATCTGTGACCGCTATATAACGAAAATTAATAAGAAAAGAAAGATAAAGGTATATATCCCCATCAGCAGTCAGTGTCCACCGTGCTCCCAGATGGAAAAGGAGAGGTTGGCAACTGGAAGGTTTGGTGGAGGATACAGAGCTGTGTGGCTATGAAACTAATAGTAGCCTGAACCAAGTTAGACGCCACTCGGATCTTGAGACTGGGAGCCCTGTTAGCGTCACAGGGTCCACACGCCCACCCAGCCCAGGAACTCCCTGTTAACATCACAGGGGCCATTCAGTACGCTGACCGTGTGCATTGGGGCCACACCTGTGGACAGCAGGCGCATCAGCAGCAGCAGGCCTGTTAATGCCACTGGGCTGCACAAGCAGGACTGTTAGGACAGGAGCTGGTCTTAACCGTTCTGCGTTACCAACTGTGGTGGCGGCCTGCATCGACGCCCTATCCCTGCCTACCTCTGGCCTAAAGCCGCAATGGGTTCAACACATGGAGGTGTGCTCTTTCGGAGCATAATAGAAGACTGTGCACCTCCTTGTTGTCTCCAGCCCCTTTTATAACCTGGGTCTGCCCCAAACCAGGATGGACCACAATGCACCTCCTGGAGACAAAAGCAGAGTGATACGTCATGAGTGGCATAACTAGCGTCCTATTTGGAACCGCAACTTCAATGATGACCTCATGGCTGTCATGACCCAAACACCTCACCAGTAGTGATGAGCGAGTACTAAAAAGCTCGGGTGCTCGAGGCTCGGGCCGAGCATCCCAAGATACTCGTGTACTCGGCCCGAGCACCGAGCCCAATGTTATCCTATGGGAGACCCGAGTATTTTTGTGAAATGACCACCGGCAGCATGTAGAAACCATAAAACTGTAAATTAAAAAAAAAACCGTGCGTGTGTGTGTAAGCGTGCATATATATATACACGCGGAGTGGAGTGCGGGAGGGGCCGTAGCCGAGCGGGGAAGTGTCGGGCTAAAGACACGGTCATGCTGTGAGGGCCGGCCAATCACTGCAATTCCACAAGTAACAGGGCTGTGGCATTGCGGTCTGCCAGCCAATCCCTGCATGAGGGCTGGCTCTCAAAAGAGCGCCAACATGAAGACCACGAGTACAGCACGAGTATCGCGAAATTACTCGGTACCCGCCGAGTAGCCCGAGTACAGTGATACTCGTGCGAGTACCGAGTAGTGACAAGCATACTCGCTCAACACTACTCACCAGTCATCGTCTGACCATCAATAATGAGGTGACAAGTCATAGGGGCGGGCCTCTGCAAGCCATTTGGGAGTGGCCTGGCCACATCGTCAGGACACCTGATGCCCTGTGGTCTAAATGGGCCCCCCACATCAGGGGCAGGGCCAAAGAGTTCATTACCGGACCTAGTTTCTGATGCAGTAAGTGCCTGACCATGGTCAGTTGCATGAAATACAGTCTCTGCAAAAAGACTATCAGCTTTAGCATGGTGTCTAGGCACAACACAGGACTTAGACCCGGCACGGAGTGCAAGTACCTGTGCAAAGAGGCTTTTCGCACTAAGTGTGGGAGCATGCGCTGTAGCCCGAAATGAAGACTTAGCCTCAGGAATGGCACAGTCAGGCTGAGCATACTCACTAGGCGAAACACTGGAGTTAGGCTGCGGCTGGGGCAAATCGGCACACGCATGCACACTAGCTGCCTCTCCAAACTTAGACATGGAGGAGAAAGCAGCCAGCTGGACAACCCGAGGCACAGGCCTAAATGGCAGCTGATGCCTGGGCGCAACTGAAACCGCAGCAGGCTGCTTGCGATTAAGGCGTCACCGTTTTGTAACAACAAATACCATCCAAAAGAACAGGTGTACTTCTTCCCATGGATAATCTGATATGATCCCTTTTTTCATGGACACGACCATCGCTAACAAATGTAGATGAGGCCAAAACAGCAGCTGCTTCAATGGATCTGAAGTGCTCCATAAAGTGGCCTCTCCTCTCCACCCCAATTTCAAGATCCCAAATACTCCATTCCTCTGTGGTGTCAATCCAATCGCACTTGCTTCCTAACAGCTCTCAAGTTTCCACCAGCCCTGCTGAGTATGGGGTAACAGAGATGGTTGAGTTTGCATAGCTGTTCAGTCGCACTATAGCCTGGGAATCAGAGGTCTGCTCCAAAGCCTCAATGAGAACAGACAAGGAAGTTATTATTATTTTTATCATTATTGATTTATAGAGCACCATTGATTCCATGGTGCTGTACATGAGAAGGGGGTTACATACAGAATACATATACAAGTAACTATAGACAGACTGGTACAGAGGGAAGAGGGCCCTGCCCTTGCGGGATTACATTCTAAAGGATTTTTGGGAGGAGACAGTAGGAGTGGTGTAGGTTGAGCGTCAAGTACGTATGGTGGTGGTGTCATTGAAGGTTATAGTCATTTCTGAACAGATGAGTTTTCAGATTCAGTTTGAAGCTTGCGGGTGTAGCAGATAATCTGACGTGTTGAGGTAGCGAGTTCCATGAGACAGGGGAAATGATCTGCGTAGATGGCCAGAAGCTTTGTGAGTGGGATCCAGGCCCCGATGAAGAAGGTGCTGAGCCTAATCTACACCCTCATTTCCAAAAAGTAAATCCTCCTGGTGGAGACAATGGGGAACATGATGAGGAGCACAGATACCTGATTGGAATGACAACTTTACTATTCGGTCAGGGCAGGAAGAGGTTGTCTCGGAGGACTCAGGACGAGGGGAATGAAAACACACAGGGTTATTGATGAGGTTGGAGACAACACTTACTGTCAAACCAAAGTCAGCCACTCGATGAGGTCAGCAGAGGAGGTGGAGGAGGATGCTACTGACGACGAGGTTACGTTGCGTCTTCCTGGCCAGAGACAAAGTACTGGAAGCACGTCAACAACTGAATCCTGGACCACAACTTTGACTCTGAGCAGATGTCGTGTTGGCTATGCAGGTTGCATGGGCTGTAAGCCTTTCCTAGCCTGTGAATTTTTGGACATCGCAAAGGATCACCCAAGTCATGGAATCTGTAAGATTTGTCAACAATCTGTAAGTAGAAGGCAAAAACTCACACTTTTGAGTACTTCCTCCATGAAGTATCACATGGATATGAATTGACAGCGTGAAGGTGTATTGCTCAGCTTTAGCAACTGTCAACGCAATATGCTTATTTGCCGTTCATTGCATGCATTGTTGCAGACTACACACAAGGGGCTGCTGTTTTTTTGGATCTGCCTTTGGTCACTATAGCAATAGAAAATTGCTCTTCGGGGGTGGACTTGGAGATGCTGTCTATGAACAGAATGAAAAGCTAAAGGTGTGTGTTACAGCAAGGAGCCACCGCGGAAACACTTCGTTCAATTGTGAGGGGAGTTGTGTTGTACTTTGATGATGAGCACTGTAACGTCAGTGAGCAGCATCCTGTGCCACAGACCAACATTCTTACGGTGCTGTCTATACTGTTTACCGTGAGAGGAGCGTAAAGTCTGTATTTCTGGCAACTGGACATCACAGTACCCGGGTACGGTAGGCAGTGCCCAGACAATAATGCGGGCACAAAACACTTTGTTTTATTAGCAAAACACATATCTGTTCTGGGTAGGCCGACTATATAGACAATAAGACTTGCTGCCTCTGCACTGTCAAATTGTCACGTACAGTTTAAATCATAGAGGGACAGCAACACATGTTTGCATTGACTGTTGCTTTTCAAGATTTCCATGACTGTGTTGCAGAGCTGTGTGGTTTGCATTCACACTGTTATCATCTGCAATATCTGTGAGGCTTCAGCTAACAAGGGTATTCAGGGGGGGTCATGTGTTTTGTCTATGTTTAGGTAGATAACTTGGAAGCTCTTGTGATGCGCCACTGGTAAGTCGTGTTCGCACACACACACACACACGCACAAACACACAATTACTGCTACGCAGAGGGATTAGCAGGTAGTAGGCAACAGAATAGATTGTTCAATTATTTTAATTGTATGCATGGTTCTTATTGTTTGTTTTGGTAAAGTTAAACAATCATTTATCAACCCAACTGACTAGAGTCCTTTTCCTGTTGCCTGGTTTTGCTGCATACTGGGGAGCCCACCCTGTACACGACTTAAAATGAAGCATAAGTCGCAATGTGAATTTCACTGTGCTACAATGCGGCCTAGCGTGCCTGTGCAACCACCGCCTGCCCCATCAAGTGCATCTGCGTGCTCTTCATCCTCTGTGACTGTGGGGACAGCAGTCACACATGGTTTTTCACACTGAACTTCCACTCCTTAACCCGCAACAGGGAGTGTGATTGGCAGGTCATCACTTGTTTTGGAAGTGGAAACAGAAGGTATTGTTGAGCTGTCAGACATCGAGAGAACCATCATTGGATGCAGGCTACATTATATCCACGCCTGCACCTTCGTCACAGATTGCCTGGACTACCTGCAGTTAATAATTGCATTCCAGAAATGGAAAGGAGTGTAGAATGCACATGTGTTGTACCTTGCTTGGCAGCAAAGGAACACTAACTTAGTATTCCAGACAATTTTAGGATGGCAGAAAAAGAGTCAGCTCTTTGTGCAAATTAAATAGCGTGGCAAAAGTGGACAGATGGGTACAGTGGCTGTGTTCTGTGGGTACCAGGACAGTAAAAGAAGCCTCACTTTCTATCCCTCCTAATGATCAAATGCAGCAAGGAATTCCCTGAGTTTGCTATAAAATTAGCATAGCAAAATGGGCATGAGTGTAGAATGCAGAGGTGCTTGAGATTGCTTGGCACCAGTGGCACAATAAAGGAGTCCTACAGGCATTTTTTGTATACCACTAAGTGGCAGTATTTTTTGCTATAATTATAGCTTATTAAAAACAGAGCAGGAGGGTGTCCTGCACAGGTGCTAGAAATAGCTTGGCACCAGTGGGGCACTAATGGAATACAACAGCCAGTTCTATGATGCCACTAAATGGCAGTATTTTTTGCTATCATTATAGCTTATTAAAAACAGAGCAGGAGGGTGTCCTGCACATAGATTTGCACCAGTGGGGCATTAATGGAGTACAACAGCCACTTCTTGTATGCCACTAAGTTTACTCAATTTTTGGTATTATAATGTATTAGTAACAATGAGTTTGAGTGTGCAATGCAGGCAGACGTGCTGCTAATATGTTTGCACTAGTGTGACTAGACAAAAGTACAATAGCCACGTTTAGGATGCCACTAGGTACAGTGAGTGTTTGCTAGTATAATGGCTTAGTTAAAAAGAGTTGGAGTGTGCAATGCAGGCAGACGTGCTGCAAATATCTGTGCACTAGTGTGACTACACAAAAGTCCAATAGCCACGTTTAGGATGCCACTAGGTACACTGACTGTTTGCTAGTATAATGGTTTAGTTAAAAAGAGTTGGAGTGTGCAGAGGGCAGGAGGGTACAGTGCCAGGATTGTGGTGCTCTGGGTAGAGGAATGGAAGCCTGCTTTTCTATCCCTCCTAATGGGGAAATGCAGCGACGAAATCCCTGACCTTAGCTACACAGACGCTGTCTCTGTTTTCAGGACCTGTCACCTATGGCTCTGACCCTGCCGGTTCGAGCCCTTAAAAGGACTTATAGAAAGTGCTATCCCTATGCTGTCCAGCGCTGTGTATACAGCTGTATCGGCGATAGGACTCAGTCAGGACGGAGCTGCGCCAGTGATGTCTGACACCAAGGACGCAGAAGAGATAATGGCGTGCTGGAGGAAAATGTCCGGTTTTATAATGCAGGGACATGTGACATGGACATCCTATCACACATGCCGTTGCTTCTCTGGCTAAAAGTCCACTTAGGTGTGTGTGTGTCTGTGATTGGCTGACATGCTGGCCCGCCCCACTACACGCACGCGCTTAGGGAAGGAAGACAAGGAAAAAAAAAAAAAAATGGCGATCGCCATTATAGAAACAGCAGTGATCTGAAGGCGCTGTTCACGCACACTATACACTGAAATGTCATAATAGTGTGAGTCACAGAGTGACTTACACTATTACAGCGGAAAGCCAGCTAGGAATTAGCTGTTTTTTTGCTGCTAGAACCGTTCTCGAACGTTTCTAGAACTATCGAGCTTTTGCAAAAAGCTCGAGTTCTAGTTCGATCTAGAACAGGCCCCAAAATCACTCGAGCCTAGAACTGGAGAACCTCGAACCGCGAACTGCGCTCAACTCTACTGCGGAGGTGCAAGATTTCCTCCGAGTATGTGGATGACGATGTTGCAGGGTTCCATCTCATGCTTGTGCAGACACATCGCCGACTCACACATGCTCTGCCCTACTGCAGTCAAAGCCTAGAACATAATTGCGCATGCGCGAGCTGACGATGTGTCTGTGGAGGTGAGAGATTTCCTTCAGCTATATGGATGATGACATTGTAGGTCGCAATCTCATGTCTGCGCAGACACATTGCTGGCTCACACATGCTGTGCTCTACTGCAATGAGAATCTAAGGGCTAGGACACACAGCGAGTAAAATGGTCCAGGTGGAATGCGATAAAAAAAATCACATTCCACCCCGACTAATGTTACTCTATGGCCCGTTCCTATCTGTGATTATTTTCTCAGTCCTAATCGGACCGAGAAAACAGTCGCAGCATGCTGCGGGTGGAATCTGATCCATATTCACTTGCACCCATACAAGTCTACGGGTGTGAGTGAAACATCGCACTGCACTTAGATAACACCGAGTGCACTGCGATAATTGCATCAGCTAGCAATGGAGGAGATAGGGAGATTAATTTCTACCTGTCCTCCGCAGCTGTGATCCGATTGCAGGATCGTATCACAGTGGCATGACACTTGGCTCACGCTCGCAGCACATCAGGAGTTGAAACTCGCATCCAATGCACTCGCATTGGATGCCATACGCTCGTCTGGCCCCAGCCTAAAACATAATTGCGCATGCGCAAGCTGGCAATGTGTCTGTACTGGTGCAAGATTTCCTCCAGTTATGTGGATGACGATGTTGCAAGGTGCAATCTCACGCCTGCACTGATACATCACCAGCTCGCACATGCGCACTAATGTTTTAGGCCGTGCCCTCAGTAGGGAAGAGCAATATGCACATGTTCAAGCTGGTGATGTGTATATGCGCAGGTGCGAGATTTCCCCCGCATGAGTCATCAATCATGTCAATCAGAGGAAAAGGATGCAATCAGCAGCGCAGAGAAGGGATGAATGCCGTAGTAAGAACACCTATCAGACCAGACCGTCCAGATTAATATACAGGGGGGGGGGATATTATAAGGTTTTTAGGGGGAATACAGGGCGAGTCTGGGGATAATATACCCCTTTATGGAACCTAGTATAGGAGCTGCTGAGGGTGGCAGACTTAGTTCACACATGAAAAATCTAGTGACAGGTTCCCTTTAAGCATCTTTTAAGTGATTTTTCAGTGGATTTTTGCAGTGGATGATCTCCAAAAACTTTGAGTGCACATGCCCTAAGGGGTGTGATTCTCAGGAATCCCACTAATTTAGGCCAAGGAGCACCGCAGTCTATTAAAGCACAGCAGCTGGTGGATACAGACGTGTGCTGATCGGTGGGCTATCAGTGCGGACCCCCACTGTGAGCCCCTCTAAATGACTGCAGGCTTTATTAACCCGGCAGTTTTGGATTACAGAGCAATCCTTATTTTTCCGCACATTTTAATAGCCATTAGAATCAATTTCCCCTCCCGGTGGCCCAGATGTGTCAGCACTCTCTCTCACACACTATGTTTTTATTTTTTCTGGAGAGACCATGTTACATTTTAGCAATGTCAATTAAGAAATTGCAAAACCGCCGCTATTAATCTCCCATTTATTCTTACAGTCAGCAAATACAGTTAAAAGTGTAAATTGCATTAACATAGGAACAGACCGGAGAGGAAATTAAATGGTGTTGACAGACTCCGAATCCTGAATACTAAACATAAAGCGCGGTCACAACCTCCACTGTTGTCTTCCAAACACATTATAGAGACGATATAAAAAGTAAGGACGCGCGCGGCGGAGGAAGCGTTACCTCCTGAACTCCCGGCAGCGGGGCTGCGAGACCTCGCCGCCGCACCGGGGAACGCTCCGACATTTGTGCCAAATTGGTGGCAATAAAGTTGTTTTCTGCTCAAGTTCAATAAAAGGTTCAATTGCAAAAAAAAATAAAAAAATAAACATAAGAGAAGTAAAGTAAAAACATTTCATCTTCTGTTGACTTTTATATTTTGCTGCACGGAAACTTATAAAGAAGCCATCAATGGAGTAACTGGAAAATCCTGGAACCCCCCACCCAATATCTAGAATTAACCCTTTTCTTCCCAATAGTCCGTATTTTGCATATGGGTCTAACACCAAACCCAGCAGATCGCTGCTGTTAACCCATTGAGATTGCAAATGTTGAGCATTTCAAAAGGAAGTTCTATCACCTATAGTACTGGCAGAATGCTAATGGCACATTCCGAAGAATAATAATGGGGACTGTTCTTGGACATATTATACTAATATATGTAGCTGTTTTAAAACCAATGAGCAATGCAAAAGGCAGTTCAGTCACCTATAGTGCTGGCAGAATGCTGATGGCAAGTTCAGAAGAATGAGATTGGGGTCTGTTCTTGGACGTATTACACTAATATATGCAGCTGTTTTAAACCGATGAGCAATGCAAATGTTGAGCATTTCAAAAGGAAGTTCTATCACCTATAGTGCTGGCAGAATGCTGATGGCACATTCTGAAGAATAAGAATGGGGACTGTTCTTGGACGTATTACACTAATATATGTAGCTGTTTTAAAACCAATGAGCAATGCAAAAGGCAGTTCAGTCACCTATAGTGCTGGCAGAATGCTGATGGCACATTCTGAAGAATAAGAATGGGGACTGTTCTTGGACATATTACACTAATATATGTAGCTGTTTTAAAACCAATGAGCAATGCAAAAGGCAGTTCAGTCACCTATAGTGCTGGCAGAATGCTGATGGCAAGTTCAGAAGAATGAGGTTGTTGTCTGTTTTTGGACGTATTACACTAATATATGTAGCTGTTTTAAAACCAATGAGCAATGCAAAAGGCAGTTCAGTCACCTATAGTGCTGGCAGAATGCTAATGGCAAGTTCTGAAGAATGAGATTGGGGACTGTTCTTGGGACATCTTATGCGGGCGTCACACGGGATGATCTATCGAGCGATTGCAAGAGCGATCGTACCCGTCGCCGTCGTTTCTGCGTCACGGGCAATTAGTTGCCCGTGGTGCACAAAGTCGTTAACCCCCCCGTCACATGCACTTACCTCCCGGGCGACGTCGCTGTGAGCGTCGAACATCCTCTTCCTGAAGGGGGAGGGACGTTCGGCGTCACAGTGACATCACACGGCAGCCGGCCAATAGAAGCGGAGGGGCGGAGATGAGCGGGACGTAAACATCCCGCCCACCTCCTTCCTTCCTTGTTGCCGGCGGGACGCAGGTAAACTGTGTTCATCATTCCCAGGGTGTCACACGGAGCGATGTGTGCTGCCTCGGGAACGATGAACAACCTGACGGGCAACTTTTTGAAAGTGAGCAACGTGTCAACGATGAACGAGAAGGTGAGTATTTCTGCTCGTTCACCGCTGTCACACGCTACGATATATCAGATGATGCCGGATGTGCGTCACTACCGACGTGACCCCGACGACATATCGCCCGATATATCGTACTGTGTGACACCCGCATTACACTAATATATGCAGTTGTTTTCAACCGATGAGCAATGCAAAAGGAAGTTCTATCACCTATAGTGCTGGCAGAATGCTGATCGCAAGTTCTGAAGAATGAGAATGGGGACTGTTCTTGGACGTATTACACTAGACTACTACAAGGAATGGAAGGCCTCCTATATGATGAGAGGTTGAAAAAGTTAGATATGTTTAGCTTAGAAAAAAGACGTCTCAGAGGAGATCTCATTTATATGTATAAATACATGTGTGGTCAATATAAAGGACTGGCACATGACTTATTTCTTCCAAAGACAATACTAAGGACCAGGGGGCACTCACTGCGAGTGGAAGAAAAGCGATTCCGACAGCTAAATAGGAAAGGGTTCTTTACAGTTAGAGCAGTCAGACTGTGGAATGCGACCACAAGAGGTAGTAATGGCAGATACTATAACAGCTTTATATCAGGGCTGGATGATTTCCTCACTACACAACATTGTTGGTTATAAATGACTTAATGACAAAATGTATTATTGGCAGAAGAAGGTTGAACCAGATGGACCTAGGTCTTTTTTCAACCTATGTAACACTAATATAATGCAGTTGTGTTAAACCGATGAGCAATGCAAAAGGAAGTTCTATCACCTATAGTGCTGGCAGAATGCTGATGGCAAGTTCTGAAGAATGAGAATCCATGAACCAGGAAGGTCAGGATGAGCTTTCCTGCCCAATTGGAAGGATATTTTAGCTGTGGCTGTACATCTGACCCAGGGAAAACTCATTTGCTCCCATTACCCATGATCTATGGGGGCATCAACAACCATTAGGGGGGTCCTCAAGTTAAAAAATGCCTCTTGGTGGCGGGTTCGTTGGAGATGATTGACTTGCTCTGTTAATTATCGCCTCTTCTCATTATACATCAGACGCGTCCCTTCCGCCTCTAATTGTGTCTCGCTCCTCGCTGAGGATCTGGAGCAGTTGCATCGCGCGCTGTTTGCCTGTCGACAGCCGGTGACACGTCCGCGTTCTTCTTTAAGTGAGTGGGATTTAATTAATCCTTTTTTATCCCAGAGCCGCCGGTTTCTTGTCTCGGAGCCGGGTGGGAAGTGAATAATGATTGTGTTTCTTGATGATGTAAGAAGAAGCGCGGTGTCTGCGTCTCGGCGCGGCGGTGATGTGACAGCTCCACTCCGGTCCAGGATGCAGATGTTACTCGTGTGGAGAGTCCGCCAAGACCTCGGACTGTCACAGAGTTGACAGTTTGTGAAATTCTCTTCTCCGCTCTGATGTTGTTGTTACAGAGCAGCAAAATAAGAAAAAAAAGTTTGCAAAACTCTCGCCACGGACTCAACCGTCAGCGATGGACAAGGATTATCCTCATGACAAGTGATGGCCGAATCCGCGCGGTTTGAGAGGTGCCCGGGTGCTTGATCCGGATCCGGCACTGGGGAAATTAGAAAAAAATAACGGAAAGATAAAAAAAATAAGAATGAAGCGAGTACTTCATACTTACAAAGCCTCCCATGTGGCTGTAACTGCTCCTATGGCCTCTTCTTCACTTCCTGGGCCGCTCATCATTGCTCATCCATATGCACTGATTTCCCCACCCACCGGCCGTCCTGGCGTCTGTGATGAGTTGCGCCCCCAGCCTGTGTGACAGCGTCTGACTGCAAAAATAAATAACTAAATAAAACAATTGGCGCAGGGTCCTGCCCTTTTTATGATACCCAGCACAGATAAAACATACGGCTGCAGGCTGCAGCCCCCAGCCCTGCACTTATCTTTACTGTGTAACAAAATAAGAGGAACCAGAGGTGGCTTTTTTTTAAGAATAGCAGCATACAGCCATCTTGGCATTGTTGCACCCATGAGATATGACAAGCCCGGCGCTTTACCCGGCTCTTCCCGATTGCCCTGGTGCAGTGGCAAGCGGGGCAATAGGGGTTAATGACAGTGTACAACTGTCATCAAGCCCAGAATTAGTGATGGGTAAGGGTCTATGAGAACCCCCCCCCATCACTAATCCTATAAGTAAAAAGAAATAAACACAAACACAGAGAAAAATCCTTTATTGGAAATAAAATACAGCACCCTTTTTCCCCCTCTTTATTAACCTCAAAAAGACCCTTGAAGTTCCGCCGTAATCTAAATGACGTCCCATGACGGTCCTGGTCCTACATCTGAGCCTGGAGAGACCAAAAGCTCCGGGAAACACTAAGAAGGGGGAACCGGCTGGCACCAGTGACGCCACTCAGTTCATGGTATGACCTCTGGTGACCTGAAACCTTCTGACTTAAAGTGCGGGGCCATGCCTCGCACCCTCCTAGCCCCTTAACACTGTCACTGCTGGCAGGGTCAGGGAGTGCGGTCACAGGTGGAGGACTCCAGCTGTGACTGCAACTAACCTGAGTGACGTCACCGCTGATCACGCAGCTCATTCATGCTCTGGAGCTCACAGCGTGCAGTCATGTTCCAGCACTCAGTCTCCTCTGCTGCTGCTGAATTCTGTCATTGTCTGCAGCGCTGACATCATGTCAACTTCACTGCAGCCAATCAGTGAACTCTGCAGCTCTAAGGGGCTCATACAGTCAGTTTGGGTGGAGCTAATAAACTCCCTGCAGACAATCACAGACTCTAGGACTAGAGGTGGAGACTCAGTGCTGGACCCAAAGAGGGTGAGTAAAGCACAGATTTTTTTTTTTTTACAGACTGCAGTTGGAGAAAAGGCGGTTTCCAAAACCGAATAAACCCCTTAAAGGGGCTTTCCAGGGATTTAAAGGGAATTTGTCAGAAGGTTTTAGACCATTAAATCAACATTAAAATTTTATCCAGATTTGTAACAGATTGACCATGAGGTCGTTATACGAGTATCCACCATAATGTAGAAAAAGATCTCATGACTTGTAAGAAGTCCTGGAGGCGGAGCTACTGATGTAAATAGTCACGCTGAGCCGTCCCCCTCCAGACATGATTGCCATCTCAGAGGCCAGGAGGAACAAGCAAATCTGCTAAAATGGAATTTTATCAGTACATTTTTTTTTCTTTTTCATTCATTTTGCCTAAGAAATAATGGTGTAAAGTGCCAAAAATTACTCTTTTTTGTATAACAAAATGTAAAATTGACATTTCAAGCAGTTTTTTCTTTGATGACCAGAACTTTGCATCAGAAAAACAAAACTCTGCTATAAAAAAAATATCTTGCAAAACTAATCTGCATAAAGTGTTGACCTAATTCATTATTGCATTTGCAACATTTTTCATTTATTCATCGTTTTTCCTGATTTAAGGCTGTTTTTCCGCCTTGTGATGTATTCTTCTTTTATCTTGCACCTATTTTTAAATCGTTTTTTACTTTTTCATCATTTTTTCTTTGTTCACCTTTATGGGCGAACTTTTGATTCTTTGTAATTTAGATGTTTACTGCTAAATAAATATTTGCAACTTTGTAAAAAATTGCAAATTGTTATACAAATGTAACCTGCTCAATGGCCATAAGTGACTTTTGTACATAAGATAATGTAATAAATCATGTGAATTTTGCTAAAAAAGATACAAAAAGGTAAATGATTTTATTTCTCTTTTTTTTCCTTGCAGTATTGGTTGACTTTCCGGCTGTGTGCACACAGTGCGTTTTTATTGTGTTTCTTGCTACATTTTTTAGTGCAGTTTTGTTACAAATCTGCATGCAAATCCTTAGGCTATGTGCGCACGTTGCGTAATTTCATGCGTATACGCTGTGTATTGCACTGCAGCGTAAATGCATGCGTCCTGCGTCCCCAGGATCTATGAAGATTGTGCATAATCCATCCGCACGTTGCGTTTGAGAGCGCAGCAATTTGCATGCTGAAATTTTGATCCAAATTGCTGCGCTCAAAAAGCAACATGTCACTTCTTTTGTGCGCTTTGGATGCTGCTCCCACTCTGTCTATGGGAGAGGCAGCATCCAGAGCGCATGATATCGGCATTTATTCTGCTGACACACTGCATCCATTACGCAGTGTTTCTGCAGTGATTTGAAGCGCACATGCACTCCCAAATCGCTGCAGAATTTTCAGCATGGACACTACGCAACGTGCGCACAAAGCCTAAAGCGGGCTTTACACGCTACGACATCGCTAATGCGGAGTCGTTGGGGTCACGGAATTTGTGACGCACATCCGGCCGCATTAGCGATGCCGTTGCGTGTGACACCGATAAGCGATTTTGCATCGTTGCAAAAACGTGCAAAATCGCTAATCGGCGACATGGGGGTCCATTCTCAAATCTCGTTACTGCAGCAGTAACGAGGTTGTTCCTCGTTCCTGCGGCAGCACACATCGCTGCGTGTGACGCCGCAGGAACGAGGAAGCTCTCCTTACCTGCCTCCCGGCTGCTATGAGGAAGGAAGGAGGTGGGCGGGATGTTACGTCCCGCTCAGCTCCGCCCTTCCGCTGCTATTGGGCGGCGGTTCAGTGACGTCGCTGTGACGCCGCACGGACCGCCCCCTTAGAAAGGAGGCGGTTCGCCCGTCACAGAGACGTCGCCGGACAGGTATGTATGTGTGACGGCTGTTGTGCGACACGGGCAGCGATTTGCCCGTGTCGCGCAACAGATGGGGGCGGGTACCCACACTAGCGATATCGGGACCGATATCGCAGTGTGTAAAGTAGCCTTTACTGTGCCAAATAGACAGGATCCTGTTTTCTGTACCGAGCATGCCCAGAAAGCAGTCTGACATGGTCAGTACAGAAATCTCTCTCTCTCTCTCTCAGACAGAAGACCAGGATCGTGGAGGGGTGAGAGGGAGTAATAAAGATGGCGTTCCTAAGTGTGTCTGTGTATTTATTTCTAAGGCTGCTTTCACACCTCCGGTTTTTCCTGTGCGGCAAAATCCGGCACTTTGCATGAAAAACGCAACCGTTTTTTTTTGCTGCCGGTTGCGTTTTTCCTGCATAGACTTTAATTAGTGCCACATTGTGCCGCAGGGGCTTGCGTTCCGTCCGGTTTTTGCCGCATGCGGCAGATTTAGCCGATGCAGCTGGCACGTTTTTTTGTGCGGCAAAAAAAAACGCATCGCACCGCATCCGGCTGATGCGGCGCATTTTTCAATGCATGCCTATGGACGCCGAATGCGGCGCGATGCGGCAAAAACTGCATCTGGCCGCCGCATGCAGTTTTTACCACTGCGCATGCTCAGTAGCATGCCGCAAGCGGCAAAATCCGGACGGGCCGCATTTAAAAAACTTATGCAAAGGATGCGGTTTTTTCACCGCATCCATTGCATAGGTTTTAGAGCTGGACTGCTCGGCTCTGCACCTACCGGATGTGTGAAAGCAGCCTTATAAAGTATTTTTTCTCTGTGTGATGTCTTTTTTAATCCTTTATTGGAGATTTTTAATGGACGGGTTAAACTTGGCCTGACCTTAAGAATCTCGGACTTTATCCCAGCTGGTAAAACAAAGCTGGTATTAACCCCTTATTATCCAGGGCCGCTGGAAGAGTTTGGTACAGTGCCAGAAGACGGCGCTTCTATGAAAGCTGCATTTTCTGGGACGGCTGCAAACTGCTATTCGCAGCGGGGGGACCCAGAAAGCTTGGGCCACTTTGCGCTGCGGATTCCAATCCCCAGCTGCCTAGTTGTACCTGGCTGGACATAAAAATTGGGTGAGGCCCACATCATTTTTTTTTTAAATTATTTCATGAAATTCATGAAATTATTAAAAAAAGGGCTTCTCTATATTTTTAGTTCCCAGCCGGGTACAAATAGGCAGCTGGGGGTTGGAGGTAGCCCGTACCTGCCTGCTGTACCTGGCTAGCATATACAAATATGGCAAAGCCCACTTCATTTTTTCTTTTTTACCCCTAACTCTAGGGTTAGGGTTATGTGTTTGGGTTTTGTTTTTTTTTCAATGAATTTATTAAAAAAAAAAATCAACATGGAAGCCATCGAGCACCTTAGCATTTTACTGCTCACTCATCCCTACTCCTGACCACACAGCCAGCAGAACAAGTGATCAGATCAGCTGACTCCAGTGTCGGCTGATTACTTGATCTGTGTCCCGCTGCATCCATCGCAGCGTGTGCGGGCTGTGAGGTCAGCTGAGTTCGGCCAACACTGGAGTCAGCTGATCTGAACTCAGCTGAACTCCTGACCACACATTGCGCACATGGTCACACGTGATCGGCAGCAGGCAGAGACTGCTGTTAACCGGTATCCATCGCAGCGTGTGCGGACTGTGAGATTAGGATTTAAGCTGACTCCAGTGTCAGACGATAAATTCTGTGTCCTACTACATCCATCGCAGCAGCCATAAAAAGTAGAAGTAGAAGGATCCGGTAAAATAAGAATTGCAGTTGCATGCGTTGCACATTCAATCCACAGGATAGGGTCATATGCGGCTTGCGGTTTTTTTTGCATGATTTCTGCCAGATACGTTTTTTTAAACATTGGAGTCTACAGAGGACAGATCCATTTACTGATTGCTATTTATCTTCCATTTTAGAAAAAAAATGCAAATGATGATAACATATCAACATTCACTGTAAAGGGCTAATACTAATATGGAGGGGACCCCAATTTACTCTGTGCAGAGTTTCCCCGCGCTCTCCGTGCAGAGTTTCCCCGCTCTCTCTGTGCAGAGTTTCCCTGCGTTCTCTCTGTAGTTTCCCCGCGCTCTCCGTGCATGGTTTCCCCGCGCTCTCCATGCAGAGTTTTCCCGCGCTCTCCGTACAGAGTTTCCCCTCGCTCTCTCTGTAGAGTTTCCCTGAGCTCTCCGTGCAGAGTTTCCCTGCGCTCCTCGTGCAGAGTTTCCCCACGTTCTCTCTGTAGAGTTTCCCTGAGCTCTCCGTGCAGAGTTTCCTCGCGCTCTCCGTGCAGAGTTTCCCCGCGCTCTCCGTGCAGAGATTCCCCGCGCTCTCCGTGCAGTTTCCCCGCGCTCTCCGTGCAGAGTTTCACCGCGCTCTCCATGCACAATTTCCCCGCGTTCTCCGTGCAGAGTTTCCCCGTGCTCTCTGTGCAGAGTTTCCCCGCGCTCTCCGTGCAGAGTTTCCCCGCGCTCTCCGTGCACAATTTCCCCGCGCTCTCCGTGCACAGTTTCCCCGCGTTCTCCGTGCAGAGTTTCCCCGTGCTCTCCGTGCAGAGTTTCCCCGCGAACTCGTGCTCTCCATGCAGAGTTTCCCCGCGCTCTCCGTGCAGAGTTTCCCCGCGCTCTCCGTGCAGAGTTTCCCCGCGCTCTCCGTGCAGAGTTTCCCCGCGCTCTCCATGCAGAGTTTCCCCTGCGCTCTCCGTGCACAGTTTCCCCGCGCTCTCCGTGCACAATTTCACCGCGCTCTCCGTGCACAATTTCCCCGCGTTCTCCGTGCAGTTTCCCCGTGCTCTCTGTGCAGAGTTTCCCCGCGCTCTCCGTGCAGAGTTTCCCCGCGCTCTCCGTGCAGAGTTTCCCCACGCTCTCCGTGCACAATTTCCCCGCGCTCTCCGTGCACAGTTTCCCCGCGTTCTCCGTGCAGAGTTTCCCCGTGCTCTCCATGCAGAGTTTCCCCGCAAACTCGTGCTCTCCATGCAGAGTTTCCCCGCGCTCTCCGTGCAGAGTTTTCCTGCGCTCTCCGTGCAGAGTTTCCCCGCGCTTTCCGTGCACAGTTTCCCCGCGCTCTCCGTGCACAGTTTCCCCGCGCTCTCCGTGCAGAGTTTCCTCGCGCTCTCCGTGCAGAGTTTCCCCGCGCTCTCCATGCACAGTTTCCCCGCGCTCTCCGTGCACAGTTTCCCCGCGCTCTCCGTGCAGAGTTTCCCCGCGCTCTCCGTGCAGAGTTTCCCCGCGCACTCCGTGCACAGTTTCCCCGCGCTCTCCGTGCACAGTTTCCCCACGCTCTCCGTGCACAGTTTCCCCGCGCTCTCCGTGCACAGTTTCCCCGCGCTCTCCGTGCACAGTTTCCCCACGCTCTGCACCGTCCCACATTTTCTTCTATGGTTATTGGTTTTATTTTTGTGCTTTTTTTGTGTTTTTTGCCTTTATTGATTGACAGATTATTTTATCTTTGGCACTTGAAGAGTGAAATCCGATGTTTCTATGTGGAAGCGTATTTCCCCGGCTATGACATGCTTTATTGTCTGGTGCGCTTGCAATATGCATTTCCATTGCGCCCCGGCGGTGCAGAGATCCGCGCTGACACTGTGTCTCATTCTGACTTTTATTCCTTAGTACATTTTCATTTAGGATATGTCAGCTCTTATCATGGAGGCAGAATTGAGCGCGGCTGAATTACGGGCGGTGTTTGCTGTGTGCTCCCCGGCCTTCAATTGCTTGACTTTATATTAATATATATCAATTGCTTTTTGACGTGTGAACTGACAGTTCGTCAGCCCACGTTGTGTCTTGTTTGTTACCGGCGGCCGGTCCGGCTCCCCATAATTCTCTGTCGCGTCGGCCGGTGACATCTTCCACTTTGCAGTCGTTGCGTTATCGTCAGGTGCATAAATGTAGCAGAGCCGGAGATATTGATTTATTCCGCTCCGCTCGTACTCCCCCCGGTCCATATGCACAAAACTGTTACATTGTATTTATAGCACTCACTTTGGCCTGAAACACACGTCTGCAAAAAACACGTGCGTGTCTTGCAGTCCGTTTTTCGGGTCCATGTTCCGTTTTGGATGTCCGTTTCACCGGTACGTGTGACATCAGTGTGATGCCGCATGCTCGCCGTGCGTGCGCGTTGAATGTCCGTGTATGCGTGAGATACGTACGTGTCATGTCCGTGTGCAGTCCGTGTGTCTTGAGCCGTTTCACCATTTAAAAAAAAAAAACACACGTCCGTGTCACGTACGTGCAGACACGGACCCATTGATTTTAGCAGGTCCGTGTCTGCGTGATGCCGGAGAAACGCGGACATGTCATCCGCGCAAAAAAACGCTCACACGTACAAACCACACGGACACACGTTCCGTGTGCTTTTATGTGTGTGTCGCGGGCGGAGGAGGGGACGCCGCACTCTCCCACTGCTCGGGTCCGGCTGCCGCTGCTGCTGCGGCCTGCTGCTGCTCGGTGGCTCGAGCGATGGGCCGGATCCCGGGGACTCGAGCGGCGCTCCTCGCCCGTGAGTGAAAAGGGGATTGGTTTTTGGGATTGTTTATTGTCCGTGACGCCACCCACGGTTGTGGTGATTGTATGGACACCACCGCTGCTCTGTATGGGGATCCCGGGAGCGGTGACAGGGAGCAGCAAAGTTGTTAGTTCTCCCCTCCGTGGGTAGGGGTTGGTTGTCCCGGGGCCCGGTGATAAGGTGGGGGATGAGGGATGGCAGGGCCGGTGCAGAGCTTGGTGGGGTGCAGGGACGCTGGGGCAGCGCTGTGCTTCACGGCACTGTGGTACTCACTCAGCCTGAGACGGGGACACAGTTCTCGGTAAAACACACGGCTGGAAAGACGGTTCCCACGGACGGCCGCCGCCGCTTCTCCCCAGCAGTCCGCGGTGACAGTCCCTTTTCCTGCACCTAAGATGATGTTGGTAGCGATGGGTTCCCACCGGCAACCCGCTCCCCGGCTTGGTTATGGGCCGGAGGAGCCCCTCTTTGCCCGCAGGCGCTGGCCATGAGAAACTGGTGCCTTGGCGGTGACGGTGTTTCTCTCTAACGGTTGGACTGCTGCCTTCAATCGGGACTTGGTCGCTGGGAGACCCAAAGGTCCCCCTCACTGACGGATTTGGCAAATTCACGGCGACTCCTAGCCTTGCCGGGATCCGAAAGGCCCCTGCCAATGGTGCTGGCCTCTCCACGTATACCGCTCCGGTACCGCCGGGCCACCACCCGTCCACGACCCTTTCGGCAACCTCCAAGCAGCCTCTCCTGCAGACAGTCACTGCCGTCTGCTAACCTTGCTGTTCTCAGTCCGGGGCACACACCCGGACCAACTTCAGGCTTTCTAACTGTCACTGTCTCTTCCACCTTTAACTCCTCTCTCTTGCTCCTTTACCACTTCACTTCAACTTCACTCACTCTTCTCTCCTTCACTTCCCTAACTGTTCTGCCTGGTTTTCCCGCCTCCAGGGCTGTGAACTCCTCGGTGGGCGGAGCCAACCGCCTGGCCCACCCCCTGGTGTGGACACCAGCCCCTGGAGGAAGGCAACAAGGATTTTTGTGTAGCTTTGGTGTACCTATCCGGGGTGTAGGGTGTGGTGGTGTTATGACCTGTGACCCCTGGCTTGCCCAGGGCGTCACGTGTGTGCCTGTTACCATAGGGTAACATTGGTGCACGTGTGTTTGTGCCGCCTGTACGTGCAAAAAAGTCCCAAACACGTACCGGCGGCACGGATGTGTGTTTCGAGGCCTTACAGAGTGCTATTCATGATCATCCTTCTCCCCATTGGGGCTTACAATCTCAGCTACGTCTATGGAGCACAAATATCAATCCCAAAGACGATAGAATAATTTATTACCCACCCCTCCCCCATCACAATTGCAATAACGCCATTTATAGCCGCCCTTGCCGCGCTCCGGCACATATATATGTATATCCTGCTAATCACCGCTATTTGTCACTCCCAGCTGCTTTTTGTGGGAGGTAAATGGAAGATTTCTGCCTTATTTACATCCCAGACAGGGGCGTAACGACCGCGGTCGCAGAGGTCGCCACTGCGACCGGGCCCGCGGGCTTAAAGGGGCCCGGCAGCCGCTCTGCAGAGCCGGCTGCCGGGCCCCTATGTGTAGTGCCGCTATGTAGTGGCCGACTGCGCGACTGTTAGGGGGCCGGCCTGTGAGTCAGGGGGGCCCAGTGTCTGCAGGGGGCAGAGGGGCCCCTGACCTGGAGAGGCCACCAGGCGTTCCTGACCTGCAGCAGAGCAGGACTGCTCCTGCACGGCAGACGGAATCCATCCTGCAGGACCTGCGATGATGTCATGCCCATGTGACTGTGGGAGGAGACACAGGATTGCCGGGGAGAAGGCAGGAGACGATACTTTGGACACATGAGTGGTAATGAGAAAAGAGGAAACATGAGGGGGAGGGGCTGCAGGGTGAGTGCAGACTGCGACAGAAGCATGTGAAGGGGTGCAGAGTGTTTGAGAGGGGTAATTTGGGGTACAGGCAAAGTGAGTTATGTGGGGCAGGGTGTGTGACATATGGGGGTGTAGTGTGTGTGTGAGTGATATGGAGGGATGCTGGCTGCATGACACCTGGTGGGGCTGGCTGCATGACACATAGAGGCCTGGGGGTCTGGCTGCATGACACCTGGTGGGGCTGGCTGCATGACACATAGAGGCCTGGGGGTCTGGCTGCATGACACCTGGTGGGGCTGGCTGCATGACAGATAGAGGCCCTGGGGGGGCTGGCTGCATGACACCTGGTGGGGCTGGCTGCATGACACATAGAGGCCCTGGGGGGGCTGGCTGCATGACACCTGGTGGGGCTGGCTGCATGACACATAGAGGCCCTGGGGGGGCTGGCTGCATGACACATGGAGGCCTGGGGGGCTGGCTGCATGACACCTGGTGGGGCTGGCTGCATGACACATGGAGGCCTGGGGGGCTGGCTGCATGACACCTGGTGGGGCTGGCTGCATGACACATAGAGGCCTGTGGGGCTGGCTGCATGACACATGGAGGCCTGGGGGGCTGGCTGCATGACACATGGAGGCCTGGGGGGCTGGCTGCATGACACCTGGTGGGGCTGGCTGCATGACACCTGGTGGGGCTGGCAGCATGACACGTAGAGGCCCCGGGGCAAGCTGGCTGCATGACACATAGAGGCCCTGGGGGGGCTGGCTGCATGACACCTGGTGGGACTGGCTGCATGACACATAGAGGCCTGGGGGGCTGGCTGCATGACACCTGGTGGGGCTGGCTGCATGACACATAGAGGCCTGGGGGTCTGGCTGCATGACACCTGGTGGGGCTGGCTGCATGACACATAGAGGCCTGGGGGTCTGGCTGCATGACACCTGGTGGGGCTGGCTGCATGACACATAGAGGCCTGTGGGGCTGGCTGCATGACACATGGAGGCCTGGGGGGCTGGCTGCATGACACCTGGTGGGGCTGGCTGCATGACACATGGAGGCCTGGTGGGGCTGGCTGCATGACACATAGAGGCCCTGGGGGGGCTGGCTGCATGACACCTGGTGGGGCTGGCTGCATGACACATAGAGGCCTGTGGGGCTGGCTGCATGACACCTGGTGGGGCTGGCTGCATGACACATGGAGGCCTGGGGGGCTGGCTGCATGACACCTGGTGGGGCTGGCTGCATTACACCTGGTGGGGCTGGCTGCATGACACATGGAGGCCTGGGGGGCTGGCTGCATGACACCTGGTGGGGCTGGGGGGCTGGGCTAGCAGCATGACACGTAGAGACCCCGGGGCAAGCTGGCTGCATGACACGTGGAGGCCTGGGGGGCTGGCTGCATGATACATGGAGGCCTGGGGGTGCTGGCTGCATGATACATGGAGGTCTATGGGACTGCATAATAAACATGAAGGACACCTTATACATGGACTATAGGGGTGCATTATACATGGAGGAGTATGGGGCTGCATAATACAATATGATTCATGGGGCTGCATTATAATACATATAGGACTATGG
This sequence comes from Anomaloglossus baeobatrachus, assembly GCF_048569485.1. NCBI lineage: Eukaryota > Metazoa > Chordata > Amphibia > Anura > Aromobatidae > Anomaloglossus > Anomaloglossus baeobatrachus. The sequence goes on along the minus strand of NC_134360.1, from coordinate 227,361,614 downwards.
GGGCTACATTATAATATATGGAGGACTATGGAGGCTAGTTTATACATGGTCTGTGGGGGTGCATTATAAAACAGGGAGGACTATGTTGTGCAGTATAAAATATGGAGAACTATGGAAAATGTATTATAATACATGGAGGACTATGGAAGTGCATTCTAATATATGAACGGTTATGTGGGACCCTTTATACTATATGGAAGGCTATGTGGGGGCCATTATAGTATTTGGAGAACTATGTACGAGGGGGGACAAAGATACAAGTATGGGATGGGAATGTTTTGTGCTGAGGTGTGAAGGCTCTTTCCCTCAGCACCCAGCTTTCCCATGCTCTGCTATACATCTCTCAGCACCCAGCTTTCCCATGCTCTGATATGGGAAAGCTGGGTGCTGAGGGAAAGATGTGTGACAGAGCATGGGAAAGCTGGGTGCTGAGGATAAGATGGATATCAGATCATGGGAAAGCAGGGTGCTGTGGGTAAAAGCCAAGTGTCAGCATCATTATCCCGTACCCTAAGTGTCGGTGTACATGGAGGGGGGCCCTGGTCCAAATTTTGCACCAGGGCCCATCAAACTCTAGTTACGCCACTGATCCCAGATGCATCATTTTCAGGGGGAAGGAGTCTCAGGGACTGATGTAGCAGAGCGGAGCTTGCAGATATAGTCCATGCTTTGGCTGTCATTTTTAACCCTTTAGGACTTGCAGGTAAAACAAATCCATTATCTCAGATAATAAATACTTTGTGCTTCCTAATTGTCCATGATTTGATGGGATTTGTCCCCTTTTTTGTGGTTTCTTAAATCTATGCAATCTCCATTCTGGAATTTTTATTTGTCATAGTACTCGGCGTTTGCTTTTTTCTCTGTTGTTCCTCTTGGTATTTTGTGAATAAATAGACAGATGAGTGATACCTAATAAACGGACGCATCCCTATGCACTGACTGTACTGGCAGCTCTGTGTGTGCGGTCACATACACGACTGGTCACACCCAGCTGTTAATTTATCCATTTCCAGGAGGAGGAACAGAGGAATGGCAAAACACAATGTCATAAGCAAAAATGTAAATTCATTCTCGAGAGCAGAAAGACCAGGGTAGATAACGGATCCTGTTTAACCCTTTCATACACTGTGGCGTAATGCACTTCAACATTAGGGTGCACAAGTATGGAGCGGGCTCAGGAGCTGAGCCCGTGCTGTACAGAGCTGTTACCAGGCAACACCAACTCTGTTTGCTGCTGTTTAACCACTTAGATGCTGCTGTCAATCACTGACAGCAGCACTTATACCATTTGGATGCCTATAGCAAGTGCCCCAGGTGCTGAGTGTGATAGCAGGATCTATTGTGACTCCACTTTCAGTGAGTATACATATATTTCTTCTCTCGGTGTATTGGAGTCCATTGTCTATTTTAGAAAAGAACCACGTGTGATTTATTTATCTAAATCAAAATCAATAGAAGCTATATATATATATATATATATAATAATACTGTATATATATATATGTGTGTATATATATATATATATATATACAGTGCCTACAAGTAGTATTCAACCCCCTGCAGATTTAGCAGGTTTGATAAGATGCAAATAAGTTAGAGCCTGCAAACTTCAAACAAGAGCAGGATTTATTAACAGATGCATACATCTTACAAACCAACAAGTTATGTTGCTCAGTTAAATTTTAATAAATTTTCAACATAAAAGTGTGGGTCAATTATTATTTAACCCCTAGGTTTAATATTTTGTGGAATAACCCTTGTTTGCAATTACAGCTAATAATCGTCTTTTATAAGACCTGATCAGGCCGGCACAGGTCTCTGGAGTTATCTTGGCCCACTCCTCCATGCAGATCTTCTCCAAGTTATCTAGGTTCTTTGGGTGTCTCATGTGGACTTTAATCTTGAGCTCCTTCCACAAGTTTTCAATTGGGTTAAGGTCAGGAGACTGACTAGGCCACTGCAACACCATGATTTTTTCCCTCTTGAACCAGGCCTTGGTTTTCTTGGCTGTGTGCTTTGGGTCGTTGTCTTGTTGGAAGATGAAATGACAACCCATCTTAAGATCCTTGATGGAGGAGCGGAGGTTCTTGGCCAAAATCTCCAGGTAGGCCGTGCTATCCATCTTCCCATGGATGCGGACCAGATGGCCAGGCCCCTTGGCTGAGAAACAGCCCCACAGCATGATGCTGCCACCACCATGCTTGACTGTAGGGATGGTATTCTTGGGGTCGTATGCAGTGCCATCCAGTCTCCAAACGTCACGTGTGTGGTTGGCACCAAAGATCTCGATCTTGGTCTCATCAGACCAGAGAACCTTGAACCAGTCTGTCTCAGAGTCCTCCAAGTGATCATGAGCAAACTGTAGACGAGCCTTCACATGACGCTTTGAAAGTAAAGGTACCTTACGGGCTTGTCTGGAACGGAGACCATTGCCGTGGAGTACGTTACTTATGGTATTGACTGAAACCAATGTCCCCACTGCCATGAGATCTTCCCGGAGCTCCTTCCTTGTTGTCCTTGGGTTAGCCTTGACTCTTCGGACAAGCCTGGCCTCGGCACGGGTGGAAACTTTCAAAGGCTGTCCAGGCCGTGGAAGGCTAACAGTAGTTCCATAAGTCTTCCACTTCCGGATGATGCTCCCAACAGTGGAGACAGGTAGGCCCAACTCCTTGGAAAGGGTTTTGTACCCCTTGCCAGCCTTGTGACCCTCCATGATCTTGTCTCTGATGGCCTTGGATTGCTCCTTTGTCTTTCCCATGATGACCAAGTATGAGTGCTGTTCACAAGTTTGGGGAGGGTCTTAATTAGTCAGAAAAGGCTGGAAAAAGAGATAATTAATCCAAACATGTGAAGCTCATTGTTCTTTGTGCCTGAAATACTTCTTAATACTTTAGGGGAACCAAACAGAATTCTGGTGGTTTGAGGGGTTGAATAATAAATGACCCTCTGAATAAACTTTTCACAATTTAAAAAAAAAAGAAATAACATTCTTTTTTGCTGCATTTCACACTTCCAGGCTGATCTACAGTCCAAATGTCACAATGCCAAGTTAATTCCGAATGTGTAAACCTGCTAAATCTGCAGGGGGTTGAATACTACTTGTAGGCACTGTGTATATATATATATATATATATATATATATATATATATATATATATTATATATATATTCGTATGTATATATACTGTATAACTAATATATAAAGCTGAGTGTATGTGTGTATGTGTGTCCGCTAAAAGAATCTGCACCGTCGCATTTACAATCACGAAATTTTGCACAGACACCCCATGTGACTCAGGGAACGTCACAGACTATGTTTGGGTGGGAAAATTCAACCCCGCGCTTTACAGTTACTCTCCAAAAATCCTGCCTCTATTAAACTGAATGGAGGAGGGAGCTACAGGCTATAAATAGCAACTGTCAGTGGTTGCTACAGGAACAAAATAAACTGTTAGTATAAGAAGCTTATGTGTGTAATAAGATGTCGGTGAGGAGATGGATAGAGAGATAGAAAGAAAGAGACAGGGGAAAGAGACAGCCAGGTAAAGAGACAGACCTAGAAAGAGACAGACCGGGCAAAGAGACAGACCGGGCAAAGAGACAGACCGGGCAAAGAGACAGACCGGGCAAAGAGACAGACCGGGAAAGAGACAGACCGGGAAAGAGACAGACCAGGAAAGAGACAGACCAGGAAAGAGACAGCCCTGCAAAGAGACAGACGGGCAAAGAGACAGACGGGCAAAGAGACAGACCGGGAAAGAGACAGACCAGGAAAGAGACAGCCCTGCAAAGAGACAGACGGGCAAAGAGACAGACGGGCAAAGAGAGAAACAGACAGACACACACATAGAGACAGATACAGAGATAGAGACAAACAGACAAGGAAAGAGACAGACAGAGAGACAGACAGCAACACTGGGAGAGAGATAGAGAGACAGTTACTATCCCGGGCAACGCAGGGTACTACAGCCAATATATATATATATATACAGGGTCGTCCAAAAGTAGGTGTGGTAGGGTTATCAAACATGGTGTAAAGTGAAACTGACTCAGTTGCTCTTAGCAACCATTCAGATTCCACCTTTCATTTTCCAAAGGAGTCTGTGAAGAATGAAAAGTGGAATCTGATTGGTTGCTAAGGGCAACTGAGTCAGTTTCACTGTACATCGTGTTTGATAACCCTATTACACATGCTGTCCACCTACTTTTGGACCACCCTGTATATATATATATATATATTTTTATATATATATATATATATATATATATATATATATATATATATATATATGTATATATATAGGTATATTTACTGTATATATATGTAAATTCCATCATTATGTCAGGATGAAAGAAACTGATCCAATCCAGATGCTACAATTTATGTCCAAGTAATTCCTATATAACTGAGTGACGATGATGTAATTAAGGCACTTTTTTTTAGACAGAGAGAGCTGCCTTGATACATGACAGTGTCAGTGTGGTTTCCTACTTAGGTAGTCTCTGTGATTTAATCTGGAGCAGGCACAATGTCTCCTACGTCCCACGCTGAGTGGAGAGGAGACGTCATGAGTGTCGGACAGTCAGCTACAGAGCTCCATAGTTTTGGTCACATTTATTAAAATATGTTACATATACAATAATACCTTGATTTGCAAGTTTTATTCGTTCTGTGACTGAGCTCTTAACTCAATTTGCTCTTACGTCAAATTAAATTTCCCCATTAAAATTAATTGAAATACTATTAATTCATTCCAGCCCCTATTTAAAAAACCCCATCCTGGTATATGGCCCTCATTATGTTACTTTATATATGATCCCCAACCTGATAAATGGCCCCATCCTGGTACATGGCCCCCCATCCTGGTACATGGCCCCCTTATCCTGATGGCCCCCATTCTGGTATATATGATTGCCCATCCTGGTACTTGGACCCCATCAATGTGTATGGCCCCCATCCAGGTACATGTAATCTCCCATCTAGATACATGACCCCAATGCTGGTATATGGCCTCATCCTGGTACATGTCCCCCATCTTGGTATATATGGTCTTCCATCCTGCTACTTGGCCCCCATTTTGGTACATGGCCCTCCATCCTGGTACATGGCCCCCTACCCTAGTACATAGCCCCCTATCCTGGTACATGTTCCCGCATCCTGGTACATTGCCCCCCATCCTGGAACATGTCCCCCATTCTGCTCATGGTCCCCATCATGGCACACACTTGAAAAAACTATTACACTCACCCTCCATCCAGTCCCACACAGCGCGTCATCCTCATCTCATTCAGGCAGCTGGTCAACGTATGAGAGTGCAGCGCTCATATGCTGATTCGCTGACAGCTCTCACACGCAGATCAGCTGATGGCTCTCACACGCAGATCAGCTGATGACTCTCACACGCAGATCAGCTGATGACTCTCACACGCAGATCAGCTGATGACTCTCACACGCAGATCAGCTGATGGCTCTCACACGCAGATCAGCTGATGACTCTCACACGCAGATCAGCTGATGACTCTCACACGCAGATGAGCTGATGGCTCTCACACGCAGATCAGCTGATGGCTCTCACACGCAGATCAGCTGATGGCTCTCACACGCAGATCAGCTGACGGCTCTCACACGCAGATCAGCTGACGGCTCTCACACGCAGATCAGCTGACGGCTCTCACACGCAGATCAGCTGATGACTCTCACACACAGATCAGCTGATGACTCTCACACATAGATCAGCTGACGGCTCTCACACGCAGATCAGCTGATGGCTCTCACACGCAGATCAGCTGACGGCTCTCACACGCAGATCAGCTGATGGCTCTCACACGCAGATCAGCTGATGGCTCTCACACGCAGATCAGCTGATGGCTCTCACACGTAGATCAGCTGACGGCTCTCACACGCAGATCAGCTGATGACTCTCACACACAGATCAGCTGATGACTCTCACACGCAGATCAGCTGATGGCTCTCACACGCAGATCAGCTGATGGCTCTCACACGCAGATCAGCTGATGACTCTCACACACAGATCAGCTGATGACTCTCACATGCAGATCAGCTGATGGCTCTCACACGCAGATCAGCTGACGGCTCTCACACGCAGATCAGCTGACGGCTCTCACACGCAGATCAGCTGATGACATTCACACGTAGATCAGCTGATGGCTCTCACACGCAGATCAGCTGATGGCTCTCACACGCAGATCAGCTGACGGCTCTCACACGCAGATCAGCTGATGACTCTCACACGTAAATCAGCTGATGGCTCTCACACGCAGATCAGCTGATGGCTCTCACACGCAGATCAGCTGACGGCTCTCACACGCAGATCAGCTGATGACTCTCACACGCAGATCAGCTGATGGCTCTCACACGCAGATCAGCTGATGGCTCTCACACGCAGATCAGCTGATGGCTCTCACACGCAGATCAGCTGATGGCTCTCACACGCAGATCAGCTGCCTGCAAGAGTTGAAGATGCCACACTGCAGGGGATTGGATGGAGAGTGAGTATAACCTGCTTGTAACTCACATTTCTGCTCACATCATGAAGCAAAAAAGATACAGAGCTATAGCTTGTGTCTTGAAAAATGTGTAAGTTGGTGCACTCTTAAGTCAAGGTATTACTGTTTTGCTAGACAGAAGGTCCTGTGTCTAGTGTCTTCCATTCTTCCTGTGTCCTGCTTTACAGCTGCCATCAATTGCCTTCAGCAGCCAAAATTCCCACTTTTTCAATATGGAGCTTTTCATCTATGAAGGTGTCAAAATTCATAGGAATATCCCTTTAAGGAGACATCTCCCATTCACATCCAACCTTCTATGTATAGAACAAAAACATATGACTGTAGAGAAATGGCCCCATATATGAGAAGCTTTATATTGGGAATATACGAAGCGTGAAAATCCCAAATTAACAGAAATTCTAATAGATGATTGTGAGATTATTATCGTGCGGCAAAGAAACCGGTGAATAAAAAGAGCGTTATATCTGCCAAAAGGTCACCTTGGTGTCCAGCGAGCCCAGCAACAGATTAAAATAGAAGTGGATTATGTGTGACAGGTGGAGGGGAGCGGATGACGGTGCGGAGACTGGACGGGAAAGATAACGCCGCCGAGATTTACTGTACAGAACAATGGCCCCAGATGTGGGAAAATAAAGAAAAGAAGGGATTTCACATCATCTCTCCTCTGAGCTGATTCCTCAAACAAGTCAAAAATCACATCACAGACAAATGTTATGTGTTATTAATCCTAGACCTGAATTTAAAGGGTGCATATACTTTTGCAACATTTTAAATAATATTCTATTACATCCGAAATAAACAATGCAGCAACTTTGTAAATATTGTGGTAAGTATATGTATATTTGCATAATTAAAAAAAAAATGTTTCAATGTATCCAAAATAAAATCTGAAGATACTTGCAAATTGGCTGACGGTAATACAGGCAGCATTCTCAGAAGCCGGCTGTATGAACTCAGCCGGTATGTGTGACTTTGTATCCAGCGGGGCTCAGACTGGCGGGTCCCTGGAGGCTTCTCTGCGTCCGCTGCCCTGGAGTGACTAGTCTACATGTGAACATAGGCAGAGACCTGTCAATCAAGGGCGTTGGGAGGGTAGAAGGCCCCGGAGAGAAAGCTGCAAGGCAGAAATTTAAAGTATAGTGTTACTGTAGAGAGGATCAGGCGCTTAGGAAGGATTCTCCTCCATTAGACCAAAATATAACCAAACTTAGCACTCCGTATTTTTTGAATAAGATGCACTTTTCCTCCCAAAAATATGGAAGGAAAATGAAGGCTGCATCTTAAAATCCGAATGTAGCTTACGGGAAGTTGAGAATGGGCGCTGTGCTGGCTGCAGTGGGGGCTGTGTGGAGCAGGGCAGTGCGGCAGATGAGATGTTCTGTCGGCGGTGTGGTTCTATGCTGGCTGCAGTGGGGCCTATGTGGGGCAGGGCAGTGCGGCAGTTGAGATGGTCTGTCGGCAGTGCGGGGCTATGCTGGCTGCAGTGGGGGCTGTATGGAGCAGGGTGGTGCAGCAGGTGAAATGCTCTGTCGGCGGTGCGGGGCTATACTGGCTGCAGTGGGGAGTGGGGGCTGTGTGGAGCAGGGCAGTGCGGCAGGTGAGATGCTCTGTCGGCGGTGTGGGGCTATGCTGGCTGCAGTGGGGAGTGGGGGCTGTGTGGAGCAGGGCAGTGCGGCAGGTGAGATGCTCTGTCGGCGGTGTGGGGCTATGCTGGCTGCAGTGGGGGCTGTGTGTAGCAGGGTGGAGCAGCGGGTGAGATGCTATGTCGGCGGTGCGGGGCTATGCTGGCTGCAGTGGGGGCTGTGTATAGCAGGGTGGAGCAGCGGGTGAGATGCTATGTCGGCGGTGCGGGGCTATGATGACTGCAGTGGGGGCTGTGTGTAGCAGGGCGGAGCAGAGGATGAGATGCTCTGTCAGTGGTGCGGGGCTGTGGTGCGGGGCTGTGCTGCCTGCGGTGAGGGCTTTGTGGAGCAGGGTGGTGCGGCGGGTGAGATGCTCTTCTGGCGGTGCAGGGCTGTGCTGGCTGCAGTGGGGGCTGTGTGGAGCAGGGTGGTGCGACAGGTGAGATGCTCTGCCAGCGGTGTAGGGCTGAGGTGGGGGCTGTGTGGAGCAGGGTGGTGTGGCAGATGAGATGCTCTGTCGGCGGTGCGGGGCTGTGCTGCCTGTAGTTGGGACTGTGTAGAGTAGGGTGGTGTGGCAGATGAGATGCTCTGTCAGGGGTGCGGGGCTGTGCTGAAAGCAGTGGGGACTGTCTGTATGGAGCATGGCGGTGTGGCAGGTGAGATGCTCTGTCGGCAGTGCGGAGCTGTGCTGGCCACAGTGGGGGCTGTGTGGAGAAGAGAGTGCGGCGGGTGAGATGCTCTGTCGGTGGCAAATAATGGTGCCCGGAATCGGCGCATGTGCAGATGGGGCAATTGGCTCACGATCTCATCTGCGCACGCGCCGTCTCTGGCCCATTGATCTTCCAGCAGCAGACTTAAGGAAAATGATCTTCAGACCTGAACCCCATTGAAAACCTCTGGAATGTAATCAAGAGGAAGATAGATAGTCACAAGCCATCAAACAAAGAAGAACTGCTTACATTTTTGCACCAGGAGTAGCATAAGGTCACCCAAAAGCAGTGTGAACGACTGGTGGAAAGCAGCCAAGATGCATGAAAGCTGGGATTAAAAATCCATGTTTGTTCCACAAAATATTGATTTCTGAACTCTTCGTGAGGTAAAACATTATTAGTATTGTTGTGTCTAAATGATTATGAACTTGTTTTCTTTGCATTATTTGAGGTGGGAAAGTAATGCATTGTTTTGTTATTTTGACCATTTCTCATTTTCAGAAAATAAATACAAATTTATTGCCTGGAAATTCAGAGACATTGTCAGGAGTTTATAGAATAAAAGAGCAATTTACTCAAAAATATAAAGAGAAAAATCAAAAAAACAATCTTGTAGTGGTCTCTTAATTTTTGCCAGCACTCTCTCTCTGTCTCTCTCTCTCTCTCTCTCTATATATATATATATATATATATATATATATATTGTGAGACTGTGACCGGGGTTGTCTATGACGGCCGGTATGTCTCGCCCCGGTTGTGCTCACTCCATGATAGAAAGTAACTCCACTCCAGGGTTAATGCTGTTTCCCTACAGGTTGAAGGAAGGGTTAAATGGAAACAGGAACAAGGGCAGGTGTGCCGGGTGTGAGGGAGTGAACACAACTCCCTGAGTTCTCTGCCGGAGAGGCACATGTGTACTGTTGTGGACTTTTGTTTGGATATTAAACCGTGTGCTGTGACCCTTGGTGCCTGGATCCCGTGTCTTCTGCTGCGCAGCCGACCACGCTACCTCACATATGGTGGAGAATGCGGGCATGCCAGCCCGGTGAGGTGTAGCCTCCATTTCTGGTGACCCGGTAGCACATGTCCTGGATTCAAGCGGCTATACTACAGCCCAAACCCGGCGGCGCCATGGAGGAAATACTAAAGCAGCAGCAACAGATCAATGCACACCTGCTCCGGTCGTTGGATCATCAGCAGCAATCTTTGAAATTGCAGGAACAAAGGCACCAAGAACAGATGGTTCTCCTGGCCAAGTCGATCCGTGCCGGACCGGCAGCAACAACCCCGGGACCGGGTGTCGACGGCAGCGTCCGGAAAGCGGTGAGACAAACGTTGCAAAAGATGACCCCGGGGGATGATGTGGAAGCGTTCCTGGCGGTGTTTCAGCGGGTGGCCGAGCGGGAAAAGCTGCCGACCCCCCAGTGGGCTGAGGTATTGTCGCCCTATCTGATGGGGGAGCCCCAAAAAGCGTACATGGACCTCTGTACCGAGGACGCCTTAGAATATGCGACCCTGAAAGCCGAAATACTTGCTCGGATGGGGGTGAATACCTATGTACGGGCTCAGCGGGTAAATCAATGGTTCTATGAGGAAGCCAAACCCGTACGCTCCCAGGCCTATGACTTGTTGCATCTTGTAAAGAAGTGGTTGCAGCCTGACACTCTGAGCCCGGCGCAAATGGTGGAAAGGGTAGTAGTTGATCGTTTTGTGCACACTTTACCCGTCACCATTCAACGGTGGGTAGGACAGGGCGACCCAAGTACCCTGGACCAATTAGTATGCCTGGTGGAGCGGCATGTGGCTACGCAGGACTTGATATGGGACACTGAGACTTTGCGTACCGCTCGTCGGTCCGGCCCCTCGAAGCCTAGGGCCAAGGACCCACCGCTGACACCGGTGCAAGAGTCCGCTACCGTCCCGTCTGAGGCCGCGCCCTCCGTCCCTGAGGTCCGGAAGGCTATATACCCTAAACGACAACTCGTCAAGGGGGTTTCCTTCCCTATTAGATGTTGGCGGTGCCAGCGGGTGGGACATATGGAAGCCCAGTGTCCACTCACCATGGAGCCCATGGATTGTGGGGTTACCCGGCGGGGTTCAATGTATGCTCAGCTGGTGTGTACCGCTGACCTGGTCTCCCCAGAGACTGAGCCCCACTTGTGCCAAATACAGGTGAATGGATGTCCGGTTACAGGCTTGTTGGATTCCGGAAGCTTAGTGACCCTTGTGCGATCAACCTTGAGGGCTAAAGTAAAGGCCACAGGACGTACCGTGGGGGTGGTTTGCATACATGGGGACCGCCGAGACTATCCCACGGGGATTGTCACCATCACAGCACCTTGCGGTCAGGTGCAACATGAGGTGGGACTTATTAACACTCTTCCCTATGACGTGATCCTAGGAAAGGATCTGCCCTATTTTTGGACTTTATGGAAGGGACCTCCTAAGTCCCCTCAGATATTGGTCAGTCCGGGACCTGAGCCCTACAATCCTGAATCCGGGACGCCTGCCGTAGGGGTCCCTATGATAGGGACAGAATGTGAACCCGATAGGTCGCCCCTAGAGGTATTGGCAGGAGAGGCTGAGACGGTCGAGCCCATCCCGGAGTTGGAGGCGTCCCCGGATACGTTTGGGACAGCCCAACTCCAGGACCCTACATTAATACATGCCCGGAGTCGGGTGACAGTAGTTGACGGGGTGGCACAGCTGCCCGGTGCCCAGGTAAGGTACCCCCATTTCGCTCTTAAGCAGGATGTACTCTACCGGGTAGATGAAATACGGGGCGTGGGGGTAGAGCAGTTGGTGGTGCCCCAGCCGTATCGCCGGCGGGTCCTCGACTTGGCTCATAAACACCTGATGAGTGGCCACCTAGGGGTCAAGAAAACGCAGGAGCGAATATTGCAAAGGTTCTATTGGCCCGGGGTCTTTGGGGAGGTAAAACGGTTCTGCGAAACCTGCCCGGAGTGTCAGCTTACCGCACCCCTGACCCACTTTCACAGTCTGTTGGTACCGTTACCCATTATAGAAGTCCCTTTTGAACGGATAGGGATGGATCTGGTGGGGCCCCTCGTAAAGTCCGCTCGAGGGCACCAACACATCCTAGTGATCGTTGACTATGCCACCCGGTATCCAGAGTCGATACCTCTCAGACATACTGCGGCGAAGCTTATATCTCGGGAGTTGTTTGCTGTGTTCTGCCGGGTGGGGTTGCCCAAGGAGATCCTTACGGATCAGGGGACCCCATTCATGTCTAAAGTGACCAAAGAGCTATGCCGGCTACTCCAGATCAAGCAGTTGCGTACGTCTGTGTATCATCCTCAGACGGATGGGTTAGTAGAACGATTCAATAAAACCCTGAAAACCATGCTCAAAAGGGTGATCTCCAAATACGGGAAAGACTGGGATATGATGCTTCCCTATTTGATGTTTGCCATACGAGAGGTGCCACAGGCATCCACGGGGTTTTCGCCTTTTGAATTGTTATACGGGCGACATCCCCGGGGATTGTTAGACCTGGCAAAGGAAACATGGGAGCAAGAGCCCACCCCCCATAAAAGTGTGATCGAACACATTTTAGGAATGCAGAACCGCATAAGCGCGGTCATGCCAATTGTGAAGGAGCATTTACAGGAGGCTCAGGCCGCGCAGAGCGGCCGCTACAATAGACAAGCCACCGTGCTGACCTTTAAACCCGGGGATCGGGTGTTGGTTTTAATCCCCACGGCGGAGAGTAAATTCCTGGCTCAGTGGCAAGGCCCCTACGAGATAAAGGAAAGAGTCGGGGTGGTCAACTATAAAGTATTGCAGCCCGGTAGGCGGAAACCTGAACAAATATACCATATCAACCTATTAAAACCTTGGCAGGAACGGGAAAGCCTGATGGTTGTTTTTTTCCCCATCTCCCTCCTCTTCGGGTCGTTCACATCCGGCTCCAGCGACCTCCGGAGAGGACGAACCGGAAGTAAGGATTGGAGAAGCCCTCACCAAGACACAGAGGCGAGAGGCCAGACGGCTGGTTCAGCAGAACCCCGATGTCTTCTCCGAGCTGCCTGGTAGGACCAGTCTGATACGACATGACATTGTCACCGAGCCTCACCTGAAGGTACGCCTGAAGTCATACTGGGTGCCGGAGGCTCGAAGACAAGCCATATCAGAGGAAGTGAAGACAATGCTATGCCTGGGGGTCATCGAAAAATCCCGGAGTGAATGGGCTAGTCCCATTGTCCTAATACCAAAACCCGATGGCTCCTTAAGGTTCTGCAATGACTTTAGGAGATTGAACGAAATATCCAAGTTCGATCTCTACCCCATGCCCCGGGTGGATGAGCTGATTGATAGGCTGGGACAGGCGCGATATTTCACCACGCTCGACCTGACCAAGGGGTACTGGCAGGTGCCACTGACGGAGTCCGCCAAGGAGAAAACCGCTTTTGTTACGCCGGAGGGTCTCTTCCACTATGTTGTCTTGCCTTTTGGGTTACATGGCGCTCCGGCCACGTTCCAGAGGTTGATGGACTTGGTGCTGGAACCCCACCAGGCGTATGCATCAGCGTACCTTGATGACATCATTATTTACAGCTCTGAGTGGCAGACCCACTTGGAACAGGTACAAGCGGTGGTGAACGCGCTCCGAACAGCCGGATTGACAGCCAATCCCAAGAAATGTGCGTTGGGGCTCACGGAAGCCCGCTACTTGGGCTACGTAATAGGCCAAGGAGTGATTAAGCCCCAAATTAACAAAGTTGAGGCGATCCAGAAGTGGCCTAGACCCCTGACCACGAAGCAGGTTAGGGCCTTCCTGGGTATCGTGGGGTATTACAGGAGGTTTGTAAAAGATTTTGCGGGACTATCAGCCCCCTTGACGGACCTTCTCAAAGGCAAGAAGTCCGTCATGGTGCGCTGGACTCCGCAGGCCGAGGACTCCTTCCGGGCCCTGAAGGGGGTCCTGTGCGGACAGCCCATTCTTGTCAACCCTGATTTCCGGAAGGAGTTCATAGTACAGGCTGACGCCTCGGAGGTCGGCCTGGGTGCAGTGCTGTCTCAGGTAGTTCAGGGGGAGGAACACCCCGTCACCTTCTTGAGTAGGAAGCTCACCCCTCCCGAGCGGAATTATAGCGTAGTGGAGAAGGAGTGCCTGGCGATCAAGTGGGCCTTGGAGTCCCTACGCTATTACCTGCTGGGACGGCAGTTTCGCTTGGTGACTGATCACTCTCCGCTGGTCTGGATGAGGTCCGCTAAGGAACGGAATGCCCGGGTTACCCGGTGGTTCCTTTCTCTGCAGAACTTCCGGTTTACGGTTGAACACCGGGCCGGTAGGTTGCAGGGCAACGCCGATGCCTTGTCCCGCGGCCCGTGTTTGATGGCGGGAGTTCAACCCCGCACGCTTGAACTGAGGGGGGGGGGTATGTGAGACTGTGACCGGGGTTATCTATGACGGCCGGTATGTCTCGCCCCGGTTGTGCTCACTCCATGATAGAAAGTAACTCCACTCCAGGGTTAATGCTGTTTCCCTACAGGCTGAAGGAAGGGTTAAATGGAAACAGGAACAAGGGCAGGTGTGCCGGGTGTGGGGGAGTGAACACAACTCCCTGAGTTCTCTGCCGGAGAGGCACATGTGTACTGTTGTGGACTTTTGTTTGGATATTAAACCGTGTGCTGTGACCCTTGGTGCCTGGATCCCGTGTCTTCTGCTGCGCAGCCGACCACGCTACCTCACAATATATATATATGTACACTACAGTTCAAAGTTTGGGGTCACCCAGTTAATTTTGTCTTTTCCATGAAAAATCATACGTTTATTTATCAAATGAGTTGCATAATGAATAGAGAATATCATCCAGACAGTGATGAGGTTATATAATGATTTTTACTTGAAATAATAATTTTCTCTTCACACTTTGCCTTCGGCACAGAATGCTCCTTTGCAGCAATTCCAGCTTTGCAGACCTTTGGCATTCTAGCTGTTAATTTGCTGGGGTAATCTGGAGATATTTCGCCCCATGCTTCCCCCTCCCACAAGTTGGATTGGCTTAATGGGCACTTTTTGGTATCATGCGATCAAGCTGCTCCCACAACAGCTCTATAGGGTTGAGATCTGGTGACTGGGCTGCCACTCCATTACAGATAGAATACCAGCTGCCGGCTTCTTCCCTAAATAGTTCATGCATAATTTGGAGGAGTGGGTCTTTGTCCAGTTATAGAATGAAATTGGCTCCAATCAAGCGCTGTCCACAGAGTACGGCATGACGTTTCAAAATGGAGTGATAGCCTTCCTTATTCAAAATTCCTTTTACCTTGTACAAATCTCCCACTTTACCAGCACCAAAGCAACCCCAGACCATCACATTACCTCCACCATGCTTGACAGATGGCGTCAGCCACTCTTCCAGCATCTTTTCAGTAGTTCTGCATCTCACAAATGTTCTTCTGTGTGATCCAAACACCTCAAACTTTGATTCTTCTGTCCATAACATTTTTTTCCAATCTCTGTCCAATGTCTGTGTTCTTTTTCCCATATTAGTCTTTTCCTTTTACCCAGTCTCAGATATTTCTTTTTCTTTGCCACTCTGCCCTGAAGACCACCATCCCGGGGTCGCCTCTTCATTGTAGATGTTGACACTGGCGTTTTGCTGGTACTATTTAATGAATCTGCCAGTTGAGGACATGTGAGGCGTCGATTTCTGACACTTGAGCCTCTAATGTACTTGTCTTGTTGCTCAGTTGTGTAGCGCGGCCTCCCACTTCTTTCTACTCTGGTTACAGCCTGTTTGCGCTCTCCTCTGAAGGGAGTAGTACACACCGTTGTCGGAAATCTTCAGTTTCTTGGCAATTTCTCGCATGGAATATCCTTCATTTCTAAGAACAAGAATAGACTGTCGAGTTTCACATGAAAGTTCTCTTTTTCTGGCCATTTGGAGAGTTTAATGGAACCAACAAATGTAATGCTCCAGATTCTCAACCAGCTCAAAGGAAGGTCAGTTTTATAACTTCTCTAATCAGCAAAACTGTTTTCAGCTGTGCTAAGATACTTGCACAAGGGTTTTCAAGGGATTTCTAAACATCCATTAGCCTTCTAACACAGCAAACACAATGAACCATTAGAACACTGGAGTGGTGGTTGTTGGAAATGGGCCTCTATACACCTATGTAGATATTGCATTAAAAACCAGACGTTTGCAGCTGGAAAAGTCATTTACCACATTTACAATGTATATGTATATGTATGTTTGCTTCATCGAAAAAAAAATTGCTCTTCTTTCAAAAATAAGGAAATATATACGTGACCCCAAACTTTGGAATTGTAGTGTGTGTGTGTGTGTGTGTGTGTGTTGTGTGTGTGTGTGTGTGTGTGTGTATATATATATATATATATATATATATATATATATATATATATATATATGTATATGTATAAAATTGCAACTTTGTAAATAACCCCAAGTGCCTGTAAACTTTTGCAACATCTTCAGTAGTGTTTGAATGTGTCCAAATGGAAGCTATTCAGCAACTTTACATTCCGTATATTCTGCAATGCACAAATCCTGCGGTCGCTTATTCCTCCGCCCCGCAGCCCCCTCTAGGCACACAATACCCTGCTATAAACTTATGTCTGAGCTTTTCTTAATTTACTTTGAATTTTTCAATAGTATTTCACTTTTTTTTCTCTTATCCTTTTTGCTGGAGTCGTTCCTTGCCCTTTAGTCTTTGAGGAATGTCATGTTGTACACTATTTCTGAAGTTGGCACCATTGAGTCGATTTCTAGACTCACAGCCGGGTATATGGAAAATGACCTATTACTACATCATTAAATGCCGAATCCGCCGAACGTCTGCAGAAAGACACAAGCAAGTGCTCGCTCTGTTCTGACAGCACATGAAATTGGGATTTATGGCCCGGGCCTTAATATTACAATTCCTAATGTGACAGCAATTGAATTACTAGATCATTTTGCAGCATTTATGTCGTGCGCCTCTTTACCAGTAAGAAGTATAAATGTTAATGATTGCTGGTCTCCCGTCCGGATGTAAGAACACCATTACAGGCCACTTATACCGATCTCGCCTAGATTTATGGCAGATTTGTTAGCGAAAGGAAATCGAACCATTTATGGATAAGAAATAAAAAAGAAGCATCTTTGGGTAAGTGTCCGAGCCTGAGTGCTGCATGTCCTTTAAGGTGGACAATGAAGTGCATGATATTAATTGTCATTGTAGGTAGGACCATGAGAAACACAGAACTAGGGGGAAATTTACAAGATGAGGACCTGAAGCTTCTAGGTCCATAGGTGCCCTAAAAAAAATGACCATTTTCTTCTGGTGAAGGTTGACACAAGTAATGATACCACAAATGAGTGCAAGCCACCTGCTTGCATCCAGAGCTAGAATGAACTGAATAATATCACCAGCACCAGTCCAGGGAAGAAGGGAGTATTTAAGCACCAAGAGAATACTGATGATCAGCAGCTGGGTGGAAGGAGAGCTCCATTGGGCCCTAAAGGGAAAGAGATGAATCCAGCAGGAAAGCTATCTATACCAATGAATACTGACAACAGGAGCAATAGAAAGTCAGGGAGCATTCTGCACAGCCAAACACTGTGACCTTCTATTGCCAGAAACCATATGACAGTTAGGCCAACCTCAGTCACACGCAAGTTAGGATAAATCCGTTACCTTGATAGCAAATGGGCCTGGCCACTAGAGTCCGGTTTTCCGACTCATATTGCAGCATTTCCTTATGAGAATTAGTCTCTCGTTTCAGCGCTGTTCACACTCCGTGTCTCAGTCAACTCTCAAGGTTCGCGCCACCTCGACTGCAGTCTCCTTCTCATTGCTGCCACAGACCACCCACTGTATGGGACCTCACAACCTACACACTATCTGTCCATAACTGTCACTCACTAAATCTTCACTCCCTAAGCTCAACTGAATCTGCCAGAATGAACTGTCTCTTACCCTATCCACTAACCCCACCCATCATGGGCTAGTCCCGACACTTAACTGCTTCATAACTGTATGAAGGTCTATAGGGGCTAAAAAGTAATAAAACATTATATCCACCATCACAGCACCCGGCCCGCTCCTATCTGAGCTCCATTCCTCCTTTTAATGTTCCCTTCTGTCTTCAGTCTCCTTCTCTGTCCCTCGAGGCGATGAACGTTACAACATAGTGAAGAGTCAAGGAGTCAAGAAAGAGTGAAGAGACAAGAGAAGACTGGAGCTGAAGAGGACGCGAGCCTAATTTTTTATGTTTAACCCCTTTGTTAATGAAGGCGAAGCCTCGGAGCGTAATAAATGGCTTTGACCGTTGAATAGATTTGATAGAAATTAAATTTCTTGGCCAAATTCGAGTGAAGCAAAAAAAAACATATTTTAAATAAATTATTTAAAAAGTGTTTCTGCTATAAAAGAAATTTAGTAACAGGATAAAGAGAGCGAAGAGAACCTGAGACTCGCGCTCATCCGGTGTCATCAGCCCCACAGACCAGAAAACCTCCACATCTCGGGGGCGTTTTTAGTAGGATTTTTATCTGTATGGTCAATTAGATTGCGGCGGATTACGGTAAGTGCAGATATTCCGCGCAGTGAATGATTCATGAGAAGCTCTTATCACATCGCTTTTTTTTTTCTTACTCTGGAGAAAATGCTGAACCTCGTTATGGGGTCACCGAAGCCGCCAGACATTTTTACTGGTCAGCCTCGTGACCCCCATATTGAGGTGTTTTCATGCTTTTAGCCATGAAGAACATTTCTTCTTCCTGGAAGATTGATCCCAGCTGGAAAGTTCTTTTTTAAATATTCATTTGGCCTCATAATCAAGATAAATGAATGCAGTCAGCGATGATGAGATACAAAGTATTCTGCGCCACCGCACGGCCCGAGAGGGGCAAGATCAATCAGTAGGACCATAACAAATAAGGACTGGGGTGGGGTACAAGACTCTTAAAGGGAACCTGTCACCAGATTTTTTTCCCCTATTAAACTAAGGGGTACTTTGCACGTTGCGACATCGCTACTGCGATATCGTCGGGGTCAAATCGAAAGTGACGCACATCCGGCGCCGGTAACGACTTCGCAACATGTAAAGCCTAGATGCGCCGATAAACGATCGCAAAAGCGTCATAAATCGGCGATCTGTGTAGCGTTGGTCATTTCCATAATGTCGCACCGATAGGAGATACGATGTTGTTCCTCGTTCCTGCGGCAGCACACATCGCTGTGTATGAAGCCGCAGGAGCGAGGAACATCTGCTAACCTGCCTCCACCGGCTATGTGGAAGGAAGGAGGTGGGCGGGATGTTTACGTCCCGCTCATCTCCGCCCCTCCGCTTCTATTGGCTGCCTGCTGTGTGACGTTGCTGTGACGCCGCACAACCCGCCCCCTTAGGAAGGAGGCGGGTCTCCGGCCAGAGCAACGTCACAGGGCAGGTAAGTGCGTATGAAGCTGCCGTAGCGATAATGTTCACTACGGCAGCTATCATAAGATAGCACATGTGTGACGGGGGCGGGTACTATCGCGCTCGGTATCACTAGCATCGGCTAGTGATGTTGCAACGTGCAAAGTACCCCTAAAAGTGTCCCCTTCTGCTGCTCCTGGGCTGCATTCTATGAAGGTGCACCTTGGCCCTGACTCCCTTTCCAGACGCCAAAAATAACTTTATAAAAACTGACCGTTAGGTATGCTGATTACCTGTGTTGGCCAGATGGGCGGGCTCATTTTCTGATCCTGTCCCCCCTCCTGTCGCTGATTGCCATCCTCCTTTCTTGATTGACGTGATGACGCCTCCGTCATCATCCTCATTACATATTCAAATCTTGCGCCTGTGCAGTTCTGTCGGCTCGCGCAGGCGCAGTTCGCTCTGCCATATCGCGCCTGCACATTTAGCTCATCAGCGCGAGAAAACATAGCTGCCCTCACTCGCACCGGTGAGTTAAATGCGCAGGCGCGAGATTATCGGCGGGTACGAGCATGGCGCTGGTGAGGTCATGCACAGCGCCGAACTCACCAGCGCCATGCTCGTACCTGCCCATAATCTCGCGCCTGCGCATTTAGCTCACCGGCGCGAGCGAGGGCAGCTGTTTTCTGCTCCGGCCGCTATATGGCAGAGAGAACTGCGCCTGCACGAGCCGACATAACTGCACAGGCGCGAGATTTGAAAATGCGATTAGGAGGCTGACAGAGGGCGTCATCATGTCAAACAAGAAAGGAGGACGGCGATCAGCGGCAGGAGGGGGGGAAAGGAGCAGAAAATGAGCCCGCCCATCTGGCCAACACAGATAATTAGCATACCTAACGGCCAAGTTTTATAAAGTTATTTTTGGGGCCTGGAAGGGGAGTCAGGGCCAAGGTGCACCTTCATAGAAAGCAGCCCAGGAGCCGCAGAAGGGGATTCTTTTAGTTTAATAGGGAAAAATCTGGTGACAGGTTCCCTTTAAGTCTGAGATTACATGTCCTGAAGACCATTAAATACATTACGGCTAAAGATGAGCAAATCAAATCTAAAAGAATATGAATTTTTCCCAAAGATTATGAAAATGTTTTACTCACCTCTCCTCGGCCCTTCCCATACCTCCCCCTCTGCCACCCGATCCTTTCCTTGGCTCCTCTTCAGCTATTGTCTAGATGCTCCCTGATCTACTCTCTTTTGATCCTGCCATTGCTCAGGCCATATTGTTCAGGGGAGCGACGCAACACAAATGATATACCAGGGAAATGATACAACAGTTGGCCCTGGTGCTAGGGAGAGGGGAGTGGGATCACCTCCTAACACTCACCTGAGGCTGAACCCTGCACACCCGAATGTTTCTAGACGGGTCCTTTCCTCGTGCACTGATCACGTGCCTAGGCTCCCGATGACCCTAAACTCAACTTGGTTAGTGAGGGCAAGTGAGACGCTATCCTCGCTACTACAATAAAACAACATGAGGAAGGTAAGACAAATGGGTGGGGAAAGAAACAACAAAAAGAACTCCAAGGTTTCTTCAGTAAGGAACTTCTCAGCTGCAATAGAAATGACACCACAGCTATGCAGCAACGATCTCCTTCAACATGGTCAGCATAGGTATGAACTATAGCCGGCATATAGAGGATATTTATAGCAGAAGGGAGTGGCTGCAGCTGAGGTTACAACTACCAGTTAGATCACCTGAATGATAGAAATTAACCTTAACCTCTTCAGTACTGGATGGAATAAAATATGCCCCAACCCAGTGTAAAGGGCGTGTGGGCACTAAAGCGGATCTTTGATACTCAATGAGCTGTGACCTTCTGATCTCAGATCCCCCAGAGGTCACATTAGATCACACCACACTTGTGACACCATCTGTGGCCTCCCGGGGCCTCTTGTGATTAGTAGGTCATGCGTGCATTGTGCCGCATCATACTGACCTTGAAGGGTCTACCATCCAGAAGAGGCACTAGGGATGGGCAAATAATAGGAGGTTTGCAGGGCTCTGGTCCTGTGGCTAAAGGCTCCTGATATGGCTGCTGGACCAGGGACTTTTCGCTCAATTAAAAAAAAGAAAACAAAAAACAAAGAACACAGAGGAGCTCTATTTTATTTTTTGGGGTCGGAAAATCAGTTTAAAGGGAACCTGTCACCAGTTTTTTCACTATGAAACCAAAAGTGTCACCTTCTGTAGCTCCTGGGCTGCATTCTATGAAGGTGCACCTTGTGCCCTGACTCTTCTTGCAGACCCCGAATATAACTTTATAAAACCAGACCGTTAGGTATGCTAATGACCTGTGGGGCTCAGATGGGCGTGCTCATTTTCGTCTCCTGTCCCTCCTTGGGACCTTCTCAGGCATCCTCCTTTCATGAGTGACGTAACGCCGCTGCCGTTATCATGGACGCTGCTTGGCCAACTCTCGCATCTGTGCAGTAATTCCCCGGTTCGCGCAGGCGCAGTTCGTCCTCACGCGAGCCAGTGTGGTGTTTGCGCATGCGCGAGATTATGGTCGGCAATGTGCATGATGTCCC
This sequence comes from Anomaloglossus baeobatrachus, assembly GCF_048569485.1. NCBI lineage: Eukaryota > Metazoa > Chordata > Amphibia > Anura > Aromobatidae > Anomaloglossus > Anomaloglossus baeobatrachus. Next base: position 227,339,778 of record NC_134360.1, on the reverse strand, counting down.
CTGCGTCATCCTCGTGTAAGGGGTAGTCGGACCCCTGGTAGTGAAGGAGCGGTTTTTCCCCCCCTGAAGACGCCACAGTAGTATGGTGGCAAATTGTAAATGTTAATGGTAAAATGTTACCTGTCATAAACTGTTTCCCCACTAGGTGCCAGTGTAGAGCAGTGGTTCCCCTGGTAACAGTGGCAGGGAAGGAAGGGGCAGGGCAGGCTAGGTGGGGAAGGAAGGGTTCCGAATGCAGAGTCCAGTGTGCAGTGAGATGTGAGAGGGGAGCAAGCTCGGTCTGAGGTGACGGGGCAGAGTGTGGGAGTGAGACGAGGCAGTCAGCCTGAGTGAGTACTCTTGGCTAGAAAGCAGAGGAAACCCATGAGAAACGGTGGAAGAGTTGGGACTAGTCCGGAGCTGGTGGTGTGTACTAGAGTGGAGTGCAGCTATCAGGGGGATAACAAGTGGCCCCTGCAGGCGAAGGTTAGTGCCCTGACAAAGAAGTGGAGAGGTGAGAACTTATCCAGAGCCGGTAGTGTGTGCTGGATCTGCCCTACAGTAAATCCGGGTTAGAGCGCAGCTACTAGGGGGTTAACGTATGTCCCCTGCAGGCAAAGGAAAGTGCCTGTAGAGAAAAAGGAAACAGTTTTTGTAGAAAAGGACCTGTAACTTGTAACGTACTAAAGTAAACCTGCTGCAAACAGAAAGATGGAAGCTTTGTTTAATAAATCGGTGTTTGATTTATCCGCTGCCTGCAATTGTCTCTTTCCTGAAAGTGAAAAAGGAGCTGGAGAGCACAGAAAGAACGCTGTCATGAATGGGCCCCATGCATCCACACTCTGCCCCAACAACACACCTGTTTTGCAAGTAACGGCCGGGCCGGGGTTCAGCCTGCGGCCCACAAGGCGAGGGGACCCGACTACACCCCCTGAGGCGCCCCCTGCCCCCGTTACAAACTGGCGTAGTCGGCATGATGAAGCCTGCATGCAAGAAACCCCGACCAGAGACTGTGAGGAAGATCAAGTGGTGCCTGACGTGCTGAACGGGCCACAAGATGGCGGCAAGATGGCGGCCGTCCTCATGGATTTAGTGAAGGCGCGAAAAGTGGGCGCCAAACGAAAAGCGCTGGGCTGGCCTGTAAGGAAGAAGCCCGGAGTGCACCGCCCAAAGAGGGGAGGTGCTTGCCCCGAGATACTGCAGAGGTCTAAAGACGTGGGCGCCGCCGCAAGAAAGAAGAGGCGTCGCAAACGCTGTGCCGACCTGGTGGGTGAGGCCGGGGGCGGAGTATAGGCAGAAGCGGGAAAAGAAGAACCGCCTCCACCTTCCCCGAAGCGATTGCAACCCCGGCAGTGGAAGAAGAAGCAAACTCCAATACCTGGACCAAGCAGAATGGAGAACAGAGCGTGGCGCGCTCAGCATAAGCAAGCGCTTGCTTAAGCCTGTGGGCTGAAGAGTACCCCGACGGTCGCGCCAAAAGCGGCCGCCGAACCTACGGCTGGAGACAAGCCAAGAGAAGCATCGGCATTACTGGTGATACATCAGAGTATGGTGTCGCACCCGGTAGTTGTTGTCGGCAGCCCACTGCGGTCCCGTCTAGCTACCCCCTCACCCCCGCAGGAGGCTGAAGGGCCTGAACCGGAGAAGGAAGTACCGGAGCCACCGGGTTATGAGCCGTTTCGTAGGCTACCCCGCTTACCTGGACAGTCCCTCTCCGACCATGTGAGGGCCCAGCGGGCCGAATGGCTGCGTGCATACCACCCAGCGTGAAGAGGTGGTCATCCAGAAGAGACGTCTGTTTGTTGTTGGGAGCCGGTGCTGTTAGGAGCCAGCGAATGTTACAGCTCAAGTAACGTTAAAAGTACTGAACCCGGGAGGAGCTTAATGCAGAACTGTGTGTGGACTCCTTCCGTGACTGTTAGGAAGGAATCTTGTTGTCTTGTTGTTTTCTGCCCACCCAAAGACCGGGAGCGCTTGGAAATAGCCTCCGGGCAGAAGGTCAGCTAAGACCGGGAGCGCCTGAGGAGGGCCTCCGGGCAGATGTGCGACTAAGACCGGGAGCTTCCCTGGAGGGACTCCGGGCACCAAACTTGTGTGCCAGTCTGTGTGTTTTCCTACATGTGTTGTTTTGCAGGTACGACCCTCGCCAGGAGGCTGAGGTTAAAGAGGGGAGGAATGTAAGGGGTAGTCGGACCCCTGGTAGTGAAGGAGCGGTTTTTCCCCCCCTGAAGACGCCACAGTAGTATGGTGGCAAATTGTAAATGTTAATGGTAAAATGTTACCTGTCATAAACTGTTTCCCCACTAGGTGCCAGTGTAGAGCAGTGGTTCCCCTGGTAACAGTGGCAGGGAAGGAAGGGGCAGGGCAGGCTAGGTGGGGAAGGAAGGGTTCCGAATGCAGAGTCCAGTGTGCAGTGAGATGTGAGAGGGGAGCAAGCTCGGTCTGAGGTGACGGGGCAGAGTGTGGGAGTGAGACGAGGCAGTCAGCCTGAGTGAGTACTCTTGGCTAGAAAGCAGAGGAAACCCATGAGAAACGGTGGAAGAGTTAGGACTAGTCCGGAGCCGGTGGTGTGTACTAGAGTGGAGTGCAGCTATCAGGGGGATAACAAGTGGCCCCTGCAGGCGAAGGTTAGTGCCCTGACAAAGAAGTGGAGAGGTGAGAACTTATCCAGAGCCGGTAGTGTGTGCTGGATCTGCCCTACAGTAAATCCGGGTTAGAGCGCAGCTACTAGGGGGTTAACGTATGTCCCCTGCAGGCAAAGGAAAGTGCCCGTAGAGAAAAAGGAAACAGTTTTTGTAGAAAAGGACCTGTAACTTGTAACGTACTAAAGTAAACCTGCTGCAACCAGAAAGATGGAAGCTTTGTTTAATAAATCGGTGTTTGGTTTACCCGCTGCCTGCAATTGTCTCTTTCCTGAAAGTGAAAAAGGAGCTGGAGAGCTGAGAAAGAACGCTGTCATGAATGGGCCCCATGCATCCACACTCTGCCCCAACAACACACCTGTTTTGCAAGTAACGGCCGGGCCGGGGTTTAGCCTGCGGCCCACAAGGCGAGGGGACCCGACTACACCCCCTGAGGCGCCCCCTGCCCCCGTTACACTCGTACCACCACACCGGCTCGCAAAATGGCGAACTGCGCCTGCGTGAGACAGATGTGAGATTTGGCCGAGCAGCATCCATGATGACGGCGGCGTCACCGCGTCAATCATGAAAGGAGGATGGCGAAGAAGGCCACGAGGAGGGACAGGAGACGAAAATGAGCACGCCCATCTGAGCCCCACAGGTAATTAGCATACCTAATGGTCAGGTTTTTAAAGTTATATTCGGGGTCTACATGGGGAGTCAGGGCACAAGGTGCACCTTCATAGAATGCAGCCCCGGAGCTGCAGAAGGTGACACTTTTGGTTTCATAGTGAAAAAACTGGTGGCAGGTTCCCTTTAATGAATTTGCTTCACTGTGAAGATGATCCGTTACAGATTTGAGAAGAGCTTTGCGTTTTTCTTCTCGTTCCGTGAGACGTTGCGATTGTAGACCCTGGGTTCCCTTTGTATCGTTAATTTCTATAGAAAACAAGTGTATAATTTTCTGCAGTAACTGGCGTATTTTGTAGGGTAAATCGGATGTGAAGACGCCGCTCAGCGTCCGCTCCCTGCAGGATTTGTTGTGGTTGCGTCTCCCCGGCTCCGTAATTGTGTGATGGCTTCTCAGCATAGCAGCAGATGGTTTGCAGCTCGGGGATATATGTGAGAGGCAGGTGCTTTGCCCCATTAAATTATACATGTAATCCTATCTATAGGAATCGGAGCCCCGATGCAGACGCTCAAGGTTAGACTGTGTTTGATGTGGTTCAAACGGATCCCGGCTTCTCAGATATGTGAAGCTTTTATGGGGAAATACAATATTTAAAACATTCCAGACGGATTTTTTTCTTCTTTTTCACGCAGAAGAGTTTTTTTAGGTTTTGCTCTTCAACATTTTATAATATCAATAATAAATTGTTTATGTTTATATTGACCATACATATCAAATAACATTATGTCACGGGGAATCAGGGTGACAGAAGGTGGACCTCTAACCTGACCCTGAAACCAGGGATCCTGTGCTGTCCCTTATCCCAGAGGTAAGCTTGATGGTAGCCAGGTCTGGGCCCCCAGCATGTCCCTAACTCCTGTTTGAGCTCTGATCTTACACCAGCTCTCCCCCCACCCCAGGAGAGGGCCGGGACGGGAGAAGCAAACCCCAAAAATCCAACAGACAAGGGAATGAACCAAAACTCATGCACACTGCAACCAGACACGAGGGAGAGACAATGCGAACCCAGGAGGAAAGAAACTAACAACGGGCATATTTCCCCAGCACACAACAGGTCACCAAGCTCTGGATCACAACAATAAGGACCGATAAGCAGGAGCAACACTGAAGCTATATCCGGCGACAAGCACCCGGATCCAGAACCTTATAAAGGGTGAAGGCGGCTGTGAATGGTGATTAGCAGCCTGAGCTCCTAGTGACCATTCACAAACCATGAGGAATTAACTCCTGCTGTACTGGAGAGCAGTCTGTGACAGGTGGTACCAGGCTGCTTGTCAGACTCTGCAGTGTGAAGAGAGTCTGATGCCGCCATGACACCCAGCGAATACAAAACCGAACACCGCATGACACATTACTAGAGAACTGTGACCATCGGATGTGGTCCTCAGCATCAGAGACATTGAGGAGATGTATCTATAACGTCACAATGCACAAAGTTACAAATCACACGTATGGCGTACGAGACGGGCAAGAATGATGTAAACTGAAGATATATTTTTATTTGTATAGTTATACACCTTGGCTATTCTGTTTCATTATTAGGAATCATAGGCCTTAAAGGGGTTGGGCGAAACGTCTCGATTCCACATCAGGTGGTCAGTGGCGCCAATGGCGTAGCATCTGCACAAATCTGAAGGTAGCGGCACAGGTCACAAGGAAAGGACACATGCACAATATCTACCAACCTCACACACGGCCAGTCAGGTATATGCACACCTGGCATCATAAGTACTAACTTTCAGGAAGATATCCACTGGAAAAATGTTAGATCAGCTTTGCTCTGACCATCGTGATCCCTACTGACCAGTAAATTGGAAATAGCGCTGTATCATGGAGTTACAGCTGTTTTGAAACTTGTAGTTCAGTATTTTGTCTCTCAACAACTGGCGAGACCGCAAGTCAGAGTCTGTATGACTGGTTTCCAATGTTTTTCAACAATTTTCTCTTTGCAGGCTCCATTTGTAAGTTTTCAGTTGTCTCTGAGCTGGTGGGTGGAGAGTAGCTGCCATGATGTCTCCCTTATGCAGCACACACAGAGATGAGGGATTCCTTCTCTTTTGTATCTTTGGAGCACGTGATTGAATTCAGATTGGAGGATTGGTGTAGGTGAAAATCCAGCTCTGAGGTGAAATAAAAACTTACTAGAAAACATCTGCAGCAAAATATAGTAGTATTGAGCAGTGTAGCTGTGATTCCTGGACTAGAGTGAGATTAAATTACTAGAGACAAAATGCTGAACATTATAGTAAGCTGTGCAGCTGTGACGCGAGCACTGAGATGAGATAAAACACTTACTACAAAGTAATAGGTCTGTATGGGTCTACCTCCCTTCCTTATAGACTTTTAATAGACAGGTGTGATCTGATTCCTCGGTGTTACGAACCGGCGCCGCCATAGCCGCAAGCAGCCTGCTGCGGTTCCTGTTGCGCCCAGGCGCCGGCTGCCGTTCTTGGCCGTGCCTCGGGTCGTCCAGTTGGCTGCTCCTTCCACCACGTCTAAGTGTGGAGAGACGGCTAGTACGCATGCGCGCGCCGATTTATCCCAGCCAGAGTCTAAGCCCAGTGTTTTGCCTAGTGAGCATGCTCAGCCTGATTGTGTTATGTCTGAGACTAAGTCCTCAGTTCAGGCTACTGAGCATGCTCCCACAATTAACCCTAACAGCCTCTTTGCACAGGTACTTGGACTTCGTGCTGTGTCTAAGTTCTGGGATGTGCCTACTGAGCATGCTCAAACTGATAGTCTGCTTTCTGAGCCTGTTGCTCAGGCTACTGAGCATGCTCAGGCACTTGGTGCATCAGAGGCTAGGTCTGGTAAGGACCTCACTGAGCATGTCCGTGAGGTGGCAGGCCCTGATAGGGCAGAGGGTGTCAGGTGTCCTGATGACGTGGCAACTCCGGACTGGCTCGCAGAGGCCCGCCCCTATGATCTGGCACCTCACCATTGGTCGTCAGACGATGACTGGTGAAGTGTTTGGGGCGTGGCTGCCATGAGGTCATCAATGACGTGGCGGTTCCGGATAGGTCGCATGTGACGTCACTGATGACATGGCACTCTGCTATTGGACCTTGGTGGTTCCACCCTGGGTTTGGGGCGGACCCAGGTTCTAAAAGGGGCTGGAGACAACATGGAGGTACGCAGTCTTCATTTAGAGTTCTTGGTGGCATAAGCCTTGTTGGAAATGGTAGGTAGGGCTAGGCGAACGGTGCCTGTCACGCCAAGATTCGTGGCTCAGCACATGAGGGTCAGGCGCCGTGCTTCCTTGCTACCGTTCCTGTTGTGCTAGAGCAGTCCAGTGGCATTAACTGGGCTGCGGCTGCTGCGTCAACCTGTTCAGTTGTGCCTCCTACGCACACGGACAGAATACCTGTTGCGTCACCTGTCTGAGAGTGCCCTCTACGCACACGGACAGTGTACCTGCTGCGCCACCTGTATGGTTGTGCCCTCTACGCGCACGGACAGCGCACCCCAGAACCCCTGTGAAGTTAACAGGGTGTTCCTGGATTGGGTGTGTGAACCCTATTATCCTCCTTGGCTTCCCAGTCAAATGCTACTGGTGTGACTTCCTGGTCTGACGTGTCCTTTACACACGTGGCCAGTCGAGTGGTGGCCAGAAACGCTAATCGGAGGACCGCTCGGCCTGACGTGTCTTACACACGTGGCCGACAGGGCGCTGTCGCAGTCTTCTCGGTCAACTGGTTACCATCCGGCCTGACGTGTTGTTACACACGTGGTCGGAGTAGCGTCCGCTCCACCGAAACGCTAACTAGGTTGTCGTCCGGTCTGACGTGTCCCTACACACGTGACCGGTTCCTTGAGTTATCTCAGAGCCATCCAGCTCTATAGTCTCCGCCTAACCCACAGGGAGCCAGCAGCTCCATTACCATCTGGAGCACGGTGGGCCCTGACTGGCGATTGGGATATATACCCCCTGGTCCTAATCTGCCGGTCCCCCCGTAACACTCGGTGAGTTGGCAGTTTGTCAATCTTAAGCAAGATGGATTTTAGCAGTTTTTCAGAAAAATTGATGAGTTTAGGAGGCAGATGGGAGGAAAAGTGGCTCACAAGTGGAGAAGGTAGCAGATCTCTCTGATAAGATATATTAAAAACCTTCTTATATTTGCTGACACCACAATGACAATTTTTTTTCAGTAAGGAACTTTGCAGCTGTAATAGAAATGACACCGCAGCAGACAGCATAGGTATGAGCTACAGCCGGCATAGGATGGAGTCAGGAGCGGATATTTATAACAGAAGGGAGTGGCTGCAGCTGAGGTTACAACTACCTGTTAGACCAAACCTTCTTATATTTGCTGACACCACAATGACAATTTTTTCAGTAAGGAACTTCGCAGCCACAATAGAAATGACACCACAGCTATGCAAAGACAAGCTCTTTTAACATAGACAACATAAGTATGAGCTATAGCTGGCATAGGAAGTAGTAAGTAGCTGATATTTATAACAGAAGGGAGTGGTTGCAGCTGAGGCTACAACTACCTGTCATATCAAACCTTTTTATATTTGCTGACACCAGAAATTTTTCAGTAAGGAACTTTGAAGCTGCAATATAAATTACATTACAGCTATGCAGCGACGAGCTCCTTCGGCATCGACAGCATAGGTATGAGCTATAGCCGGCATGGGAAGGAGTGACTACTGGATATTTATAGCAGAAGGGAGTTGCTGAAGCTGGGGTTAAAACTACTTACTAGATCAAACCTTCTTATATTTGCTGACACCACAATGACAATTTTTTTTCAGTAAGGAACTTTGCAGCTGCAATAGAAATGACACCACAGCTATGCAGCAGTGAGCTCCTTCAGCATAGACAGCATAGGTATGCGCTATAGCCGGCATAGGAAGAAGTGAGGAACAAATATTTATAACAGAAGGGAGTGGCTGCAGCTGAGGTTACAACTACCTGTTAGATCAAACCTTCTTATATTTGCTAATACCACAATGACAATTTAGACTTTGTAACACTTCCATGCTCTGCCATACCGTCACCATCTGTGCATCCAGCTCAGCTTTGCTACATTTGTCCGAAAAAAGTCTAATGCAACGAAAAGTCATAATTTTTTTTTTACAAAAAATGTTTTCTACTCTATCTCAGAAGACATTTACATTTGGTGTAGTTTTAAGATTGGAGCTCAACCGTATACGGGTGAGAATTTTGCATTTACAAGGATGATGTTGGTGATGTAAATCCATTGATCCCTCAGGGTGAGTGAGAAAACTCTAATATGTGTGAATTAATGTTCCAATTAATGGATACAAATATCAGACGGGAGTGACAACTATAGAAATTGTTCATGGTTAAAAATTAGCAAATGCAATAAATTCTGTTTTCTCCAATATCTTCTGCTCGGCCAAATCCCTGATGAAGAACAGTGAGATTTTCTATTCAATGTCACGTTTAGAAGTTAAAAAGCCGCCTGAAGTTTGGTCGATTATCTTTACGGAGAATGTCTTTGTTGCATTTATCTTAACCATCTTGCATTATTTATAAAACTTTTTAGGAGAAAATAGATTTCTTCGAATTAATTGCAGATTTTACAAACATGACACAATCGTCGTCTTCTGATAAGCGTCGGGGTAATGGTTTTGTAGGTAGTCCGCTTACGAAATGGACTTTGATTTCAGCATAAATCTTCTCCCGCTGAATATAAATCATATTGTGGTCCCTAATTATGTTTCATGAATATATTTGCTCTGGGTTTGAATACATAATGAATGATTAACTGTTTGCACCTTCTCCATTTAGAAGGATTGTTTTCTGCTTTTTTAATAAAAAATAGCAAAGAATATATTGGCCTACGATGGAGGAAAGCGGCAGAAGAAGCATCAATTATAAGGAAACTGATAAAGCATCTCAGAACTTTGGGCAGGGGGATAACTCAAACCTAGGGGGGCTGGTGCAAAAGTTTGACTTGTGTGGCTCTGTGGTAGGTAGAGGCTTATGCACACACATCTGTACCGCCCCGCAGGCTCGGCCGGCTGCCGAGCCGCCCGGATCCGTGCTCGTACGGTGGGTGGCTCGAGCTCCCCACGGACCCGGGGGTCACGCCGCCCCGCAAGGGGGTCGGCGCCACACGCGGGGACTTTGGTGGGGAGTTCCACGGCCGGGGCCACGGTGGTTTGTAGGGGATTTAAGTTCGTGACGCCACCCACTGGTTGTAGTGAATGGATGGACACCACCGCTGCCGTTGACTAGGCCTCCCGGGGACGGTGTTGCGCAGTTTGGTGTCGACCCCTCCGTGGGTAGGGGGTGATGGTCCCGGGGGCCCAATGGAGGTGCTGAGGCGAGGGGATGGGTGCATGCTGGGTGCTGGTGCGGTATGGCGCGGTGCACGGCCCGAAGGCACTGGCTGTACTCACTATGACACAACATACTGGAGTCTCTGGTAAACCAAACGGGGTGATGAACGCTTCCCGCAGCCGTCTGCAGCTTCTCCCTTAACAGGTTGGTGGTTTCCGCCTTTCTCCTGCACCTCCCTAATGTGAATGTTATGACTCCTATGCCTAAGCAACAGTAGTCCGCTCCCCGGCTTGCTGGGTGTCGGGAGAGCCCTGTTTGTTCGCAGACGCTGGCCATATGGGTCTCTATACCTTGGCGGTGGCTTTACCCTACTGGTTGGGCTGTTGTCTTCAGTCGGGTCTTGTGTGGGAAAGGTCCTTAAGTCCAGTCCTCAATCAGTTGATTTGACTCAGCCCTGTGGTTTCTGGGCTTCGTACTGGGTCTGAGTACCCCTCCTGGTGCTCCAGTTTCCAATCTGCTCCCTGGTTCAGTTCCAACGGGCCACCGCCCGACCCCGGTCCCTACGGTTCCACCGGCTGTAATCCCAGCTCCTGCAGGCGGCCACCACCGTCTGCCTCCTTGCCAGAGGTGACTGGGCTCCAACACAGACACCTTGTAGACTATGGCAGGCCTGGTCAGAGGTCTGCCCTTGAACTCGACTTCTCTCCTCCATTGTCAAAGCTTATCTACTACTTAGAACTCTGTTTTTCCCGCCTCCAGGCCTGTGAACTCCTCGGTGGGCGGAGACAACCGCCTGGCTCCACCCCCTGGTGTGGACATCAAACCTGGAGGGAGGTGACAAGGTTTTGAAGTTTGGCTGCTGTCACCTTTTTAGGGAGGGTGTGTGTGTGCATGGGACTACCTGGGACGACTTGGCTAGTCCAGGGCGTCACATATCACAGCTGTAATAAGGCTCCCATGTTACAGAATGTCACACAACTATTCATAAATTGAGGAAAAGTAGGAGATCAACATTCTAGTATACTGTGCTACTGTGAAAAAGGAGTAGTTCCAAGTGGATTACAGGGTTAACTGTAGGGCAGGTCCATACTGGGGTGAAATGCTAGACCCCAGTGTGAGTTAGTTCCTATTTCATGGGTTAGTTATTGTTGATGAGCGAGGGATGAGTGAGGACACCCTCAGAGGAAGGAGAGAAACTTTGGGTGTGTGTGCAACAAGATCAAGGGAACAAGCAACAGGAAGTACCCTACAGTGGGGGAAATTCTGTGAGGCAGGTGATTGGGGGCATTTTAGTATTGGACAAGCTGTAATACAGAACTTTGGGTGGGTGGATAACTAAAGTCTGATGGAGTTGGTGCAAAAGATCAGCTTATGCCACTCCACGATAGGTAGGGGCTCATGCACACAAATGTATCACAGCTGTAATATGGCTCCCATGGCACAGAATATTGCACAACTGGACGTAGATTGAGAAAAGGTAGGCTATCAACGTCCTGGTAGACTGCACTGCTGTGAAAAAGGAGTCATTCTAAGCATTATAAAATGTCAAGTAGCTATTATTTATATTTTAGGTTCATACCAAACTATTTCTCAAAACTGTTTTGAGAAAGGGTTTGGTACAAACCTGAAACGTGTAAAGAGCTCCTGAGCTCCCTCTGAGGACCCATGTGTTGTATTGTAATGTAATCTGTGACTCCCTATACATTTTTTTTCATCCATTAGGCAGCAGTTCCTGTTAGGCTGCTTTCACACCTCCGGTTTTTCTTCTGCGGCACAATCCGGCACTTTGCAGGAAAATCGCAACCGGTTTTTTTTTGCTGCCGGTTGCGATTTTCCTGCATAGACTTTAATTAGTGCCGCATTGTGCCGCATGGCCTTGCGTTCCATCCGGTTTTTGCCGCATGCGGCAGATTTAGCCGATGCGGCGGCCGGATGGAACGTTGCCTGGCACGTTTTTTCGTGCGGCAAAAAAAACCGCATCGCGCCGCATTCGGCCGATGCGGCGCATCTCTCAATGCATGCCTATGGCGGCCGGATGCGGCGCGATGCGGCAAATACCGCATCCGGCCGCCGCATGCGGGTTTTTGCCACTGCGCATGCTCAGTAGCATGCCGCAAGCGGCAAAAACCGGGCGGGCCGCATGGGAAAAACTTATGCAAAGGATGCGGTGTTTTCACCGCATCCGTTGCATAGCTTGCACAGCCGGATTGAGCCGCAGGGCTCAAGCCGGATGTGTGAAAGTAGCCTAAGTCGGGTAATACAGCATAAACTGTAGGGCCAGTCCATAGTGGGGTGGAATGATAGACCCCAGTGTGAATCAGATCCTGTTTCATGGGTTAGTTGTTGTTGGTGAGTGAGGGAGAAGTGAGGACACCCTCAAACGAAGGAGAGCAACTTTGGGTGTGTACAACAAGAACAAGGGAGCAAGCAACAGGAAGTACCCTACAGTGGAGGACGTTCTCTGAAGCATTCTAGTGTGGGCACTTTAGTACTGGATAAGCTCTAATGCTGCATTAGTGTACTCAGTTCTGGAGGCCAGCCTTGAAGAGAAGGTGGATTCAGCCAGAAAGGGGGTACATCTAGTAAGGTGGTAGGTAGCAAGAGTACCCTTACGTTAGTTCCTAAGAGTATGGAGTCACCCCTATTGCCATGCTGTTCATCTGAAACATTCACACCTATTGTGCTGTCATCCAGAACCACTAGACATGTGCTTCTGTATTCCGCAGAAGAAAACTGCAAGTGTATTTCCTACTATCCTTTGTAGTAAAATTGACTCTGTTTATACAAACTTGTCTGGCTTCCTCATCTTGAGGATAAAGGGATCTGAGGTGGCAGGGCTAACCCTGAAACAACAGTACCACCACGCCCACACACCCAGGATTCACATTTTTCTGTAGCGTGTCAGGATGTGGAAAATGAGTGTCTTGCCCATGGCTACTGCCCCGAGCCACATTAGAACCATAAGTGGAACTACTCCTCAGTGCGGTGTGACGTCAATCTCCGACTTCTCCTCAATCTACGTGCAGAAGATGATTTTCTTTTATATGCAGATGTAACTGCAGCTGCTGAATAATCTATGGGCATTTATTTATTTTCTTTACTCTGGGACAAAGAAATACCGTAGGTCCTTCAGCTTCATCCTTGAACCAGAGATTGGGGTGGCCACAAAAATTCAGGCCACATTCTTACTATTTGTTAGTTTTGTGATACTTTATATCCATTTGGAGGTTTATGGGAGATTTACAAGTATGGTGCAGGTGATGGGAAGAAGAAGTTCTTTTTTCTGGATGTTGTGGACAGGATTTGGGGGGTAGACATCAGGGACCCACATAATCACCTGTTTACAGCTTTCATGGTGGCAGGTGTACTGACAACACAACTTAATATGGGCCATCCATACCTAAGTCCCAGACAACCCCTATATTTAAAGATACCTCCCTCCTGGGGTGGTTGATGAAGATGGAGATTAAGGGGCACTTTACACACTACGACATGTTGAGCGCGATAGTCCCCGCCCCCGTCGCAGCTGCGATATCATGGTGATAGCTGCCGTAGAGAACATTATCGCTACGGCAGCTTCACATGCACTCATCTGCCCTGCGACGTCGCTCTGACCGGCGACCCACCTCCTTATTTAGGGGGCGGGCCGTGCGGCGTCATAGCAACGTCACACGGCAGGCGGCCAATAGAAGTGGAGGGGCGGAGATGAGCGGGACATAGACATCCCGCCCACCTCCTTCCTTCCGCATAGCCGGTGGAGGCAGGTAAGGAGATGTTCCTCGCTCCTGCGGCTTCATACACAGCGATGTGTGCTGCTGCAGGAACGAGGAACAACATCGTAACATCGGTCTTTCCCAATTCATAATTCATGGAAATGACCGACACTACACCGATCATACGATTACTACGCTTTTGCGCTCGTTAATCGTATCATAAAGGATTTACACACTACGATGTCGACAGCGATGCCGGATGTGCGTCACTTTCGATTTGACCCCACCGACATCGCATCGCACCTGCGATGTCGTAGTGTGCAAAGTGCCCCTAATTCTGCAGTGGTAAAGATAAAATCATGGCACTGGACGACTTTAGCTTTTTCTTTCTCAGTTCATTTGTACAGAAGAGTCCATTCGATTGTCCTCCAAGTACAAGGTTTTGGGTTCTGCCCCAAGAATAGGTTCTATTGGATGCCGCTCATGAGGTTTCCATTATAAACCAAAGCCACAATGGAGAATGTCCCAACATGTCCAGCAGATGCGTGAATGTCAGGTTCCTGAGACATCCAACGTATGCTCAGCACCTGTCATGGCACAGACTAGGGACAGTCCGGCGTGAGCCAAAAACCCCCACCAACAGGGGTTACACAACGATGAACAAGGGGTACACCTAGGAGGGCCCTAGGACTAGTGAGAGTGAAGATGGACGTCTCCTCCACTTACCTGCCACTATACCTTGCAATCCTAGCCAGCCATCCTAGACAGGATCCTCACCTGTCGCCAAGCAGGAGCCTGAAGCCCTGAAAAGACCCTACAATAGTCCCTGGCTAGGGAGTGGGCAGGTGAAGGACGCTAGCCCCACCGCTGCATTGAAACAACACACCAGGGTAGGAAAACAGACAGGGGGAAACAAAACAACAGACTGATGCAGTTAGCACCGAGACTGCAGCCACCACAGCACCTTCTACAGAGGGTTACAGCAGCTCCTTCCACCTCCAAGACCAGTTTCCAAATGGCAAAGAGAATAATCGGCCCCCTCTGCTGGTAGCAAAGGGTAAATAAAAGGACTAGGAGTGATTCCAAACTGGAAACACCTGAGCTGGTAATTAGCCTGCTTGTTGGCAAAGAATGCTGATATTAACCCTACAACTGTCAATAAAAAGGAAACATGTTTAATATTGAGAGTCAAGAATGGAAATAACTCTCAAGTCCGGGATCTGTCACAAGTCTCATATAACAGAGAGACGAACATGACAGCTTCTGTCTAAACTTAGACCCAGAGTGTTGTATGGGGTCAACGGGAAACCATGAACCCAAACACCGCCCTGTGCATGCGCAACTGGAGCTGAGATCTTCTGTTCCATGAGCTGCGCGGCTCATAGCATCACAATTGTCTCAGGACCCAGATCCCTATCGATCCCCTGCACATTAGCAAGCAATGATCATAAGAAATGGTAAAGGTGGATATGTAACTTGTGATATTTCTCTAATGGGGGGGGTTGTATCCCACCTGATTGGTCTTGTTCTTAGTCCATCTGTAATATACAGTATGGGTTTCTTTAAATGTGCAAAATAGTTACAGCATATTTTTATTTTATTTTTTTTTACTTGTTATTTTTTTCCTTTCCCTTTTTTTTTTTTTGATTAGTTCATTTTGCTCTTTTACATTGTAATATAAATAGTAATTTTGTTGCTAATAAAATGTTTTAATATTGAATTCTGGATAATTGCTGTAATTTCTGTAAACAATAACATTTAAAAGAAGGAGAAAGGAAGAGGATACAAAATTATAAAAGAGTGTAACAATCATAAAAATATTGATACTCTTTAATCCGAGCACTTGTATCAGTCTGGCATTGTCGAGACGTCTGTTTGTAAACAAATATGTTCCTATTCACTGGCAGCGTGCAGTGGTATTGAAAGGGTTTGGAAAAATACACCAAGGGACGGATTTGTCATTTGAAGGATTTTTTAAGTCACTTTTTTTTTTCAAAATGATATAAGCAATTCATGAATTTCACATAGGATCAAATATGCTCTTTTTTTGTCTTTTTCCATTTTTGCTCATTTTAAGAGCAAAACATCTCAAATTTCATTATATACCTCCACATTTCAGGGATGGAAGAAGAGGACATTTTTTTTTTCCTTAAAGTGACTTTTAAAAAGTTACAATTGATGAATTAGCCGAAAATATCGGGAAACCTCAAACCGCGCCCTCAATGACAAACGTGAAAATAAACAGGCGGGCACATATCAAATACATTTAAAAAAAAAGTGGAAGTTAAAAGAAGGATAAAACACAAAATGTTAGACAAGAAAATAGGTGAAAAGCATAAATGCAAAAGTTTTAACAAAAGTTGCATAACTTTTTATAATTGGGTTTGTTTCATGAAGACGA
This sequence comes from Anomaloglossus baeobatrachus, assembly GCF_048569485.1. NCBI lineage: Eukaryota > Metazoa > Chordata > Amphibia > Anura > Aromobatidae > Anomaloglossus > Anomaloglossus baeobatrachus. Next base: position 227,324,114 of record NC_134360.1, on the reverse strand, counting down.
ACTTTAACTTTAGACTAATTAACAGAACAGTGACCACCACTGCTGGACATCTGGGGGGGTAAATAGAGTATTAAAAGACAACTATTCAAGGGAAAAAACAACAATATAATGTATGGGGGAGTCTGGTCAATAAAAGTATGAGTGGCTCTTCCTTAGCTAATAAATGGAGGATCCCATAGAGGGGTCTTCATTTATGAAATTCAAATGGAATACATGGACGAGTTGCCTCTAGAAGATGATGTACAGGCGTGTTCAATGGTGAACCCCTAATTACCGCGTATGTAATAATTTTTTAGCTGTCACGCTATGTATGGGAACCAAGCGAATGGCAAAAGGGAAGGCAAGGGTACCCCTTTGTCTAGGGAAGGGGGTGATGGTGACCCCTGATCAAACCTACCGCTGCTCCCTCACCCATAGATAGGTTCCGCACCTATGCGCCGAGCAGGATACCTGACCCTAGGTATCCCTAGTGCTGGGCCCTAAATAGGGAACGGGTAGGATGAGATCTTCTTAAACCCCACTAAACTCAATAGAAGACACACAGGAGGAAAATGCATTAATTATGTATCCATGTATCCACAGATGACTCAGGAAGATGTTCAGCAAAGTTTCAGCAACGATACTACAGAGGAGCACAAGCCACCTGCTTGCAACCAGAGCTAGAATGAGCTGAATAATATCACCAGCACCAGTCCAGGGAATATGGGAGTATTTAAGCACCAAGAGAATACTAATGATCAGCAGCTGGCTGGAAGGAGAGCTCTGCTGGGTCCTAAAGGGGAAGAGATGAAAACCCAGCAAGAAAGCTACCTAGTACAATGAATACTGACAGCAGTACCCATGGAAAGTCAGGGAGTATTTTGCGCAGCCAAACGCTGTGACCTCCTATTGCCAGAAACCACATGACTGTCTGTCACCCGTGACATTATCCCTTTAAATCCCAACTCACTTCCTAATCTATACTAAGAGGGCCCTTGAAATCACGCATTTAAAAAAAAACTGAGATGTTTCCCAAAGCAAAGAAAAAAAATCAGCCTCATTATGTTCAAACTAAATTTCCATAAATGCTGGAAAATGTAGACGAGATGAACAAAGACGGAGAATTTATACACTGGCGCTGGCTGTGCCATAATTATATGATTTGCGACATACATAATGGCAGCGCGTGCACACCTGTTTAACATTTGACAATATTTCACTAAGCCACGGAGTTACCCAGAGTGCATCTGTTCGCGTTTTCTGAATGCCGCCTGTCACATACTGTAGATGAAACGCAACCTGTTGGGATGTGGAGGAATTTAGCATATAGCAAAAGTTCAATTTCCAAGTATTTTGAGTTTTTTTTACTTCCTTAGAAAGTTTGCAATCTGTTGACGACATTAGCATAATTGATGGAGGGGTTACGGTTCTGAGGAACCCCGACCGTCAGCGTGACACTCTAATGATGCCGGAAAAATGGGGGTAGATCATTTATAGTCAGACCTTGTAATTACGGTCTTTGAAATGCGCTCGGTGTATTTATATACAGGTATTCCTATGGACCTAATCAGAAAGTTTTTCAACTAAAAAAAAACGTTGGAAAAGTTTGAGGACAGAAATGTGAGGAGCGAAACGTCTACTGGCCAAGAGCCAGAGAATTCTTCTTCTCCTATAGGGTGCACGTCTTGTAAGCAATGCTGGTTTATAAGGAGGGCTTAAAGGGTTAATGAACTTTTTTATTATTTTAAAAATGGCCCCTAAAAGTCTTTAACGGAAGTCGAAATAAAAAAATTAGGAGGTTTTCGAAACAATAAGAGGAAGAAAAGAGTAACAATAAAAAGAAAGGACAAAAGGAGAGAAAAGAAGAGAGAAAGCAAAAACAATAAAATAAAACCCCCAAGAAGTTATTATCAGAAGGAAAAGAAAGTGTCACGATTCCTCTGTGCAGAGCATCTTGCCTTTGGAGATGTTCTTCTGCGCTTTCCTGAGTTACTGAGCTAGCAGCTTGACTGACAGCGCAGGATTCCATGTTGGTGCTGATTACTCGGGTGTTCCACCTTCCTGGTAATTGCTTGGCTTCTTTACTGAGAATGCTCTCCCAGAATCTTGCCAGTTGTATTCTCTGGTTCTGCCGTTGTGCTGTTGGCCTGAGTTCCTGCCTGTGTTCTGATCTTTGTTCTCTGACCCCGGACTCTTACTTGACTCCTCTCTGCCCGCTCCCTGTTCCTAACGTGATCTTCTACTCTTTTGACCTCCAACCATTACCTAATAATAATAATATAATAATAAAGGTTATTTATATAGCGCCAACATATTCCGCAGCACTTTACAATCCGGTGGGGGGGTTGTATAGACAAAAACAAAACAAAATAGTACATAATTCAACAGCTACAGTAGGAATGAGGGCCCTGCTCGAAAGCTTACAATCTATGGGGAAAAAGGAGGACACAAAAGGTGACCACATCTCTGTTTTTCTCCCTGAACTCTCCTGGATTTTGACCCTCGGATATTGCCCTGACTACGCCTCTGTTTACTCCTTGTGCTCATGTGTCCTCCTGTTAACAGACCCCAGCTTTCCTAGCTACTCTTCCACCCATACTCCCTGTAACTAGTGGCTGCATTACAGAAAGATTGTGGGCAGCAAAGAAGAAAAAAAACGAAAAAACTAAGGAACAGGAAATAAATAAAGACAAGAAGAAATGTCCCGCTAAGCCTGGCGAGTGTCTGATACACGGCGTAACAGATGCGTATGGACCAATGACTGTCCGAAGCACGATGAAATATACGAGAATCAACAGGGATGGTAAAAGAGAGGAGAATCTAATAATAGAGAGTGGGGGATGGACCACCTCCAGACACTAATCATGCTTGATAAAGACCTGATTGGAGTTGAAACATTGCTTATGGAATAAAGAAGATACTTAAAGGGTGCTTTACACGCTGCAACATCGCTAGCGATTGTTAGCGATGTCGCGAGTGATAGCACCCGCCCCCGTCGTTTGTGCGACATGTGGTGATCGCTGCCATAGTGAACAGTATCGCTACGGCAGCGTCACACGCACAAAGCTGGTCAGTGACGTCGCTGTGACCGCCGAACAATCCCTCCTTCAGGGGAAGGTGCGTTCGGCGTCACAGTGACGTCACAGCGGCACCACAAAAAGGCCGGCCAAAAGAAAAGGAGGGGAGGAGAGGAGCAGCCGGAACATGCCGCCCACCTCCTTCCTTCCTTCCTCCTTTCCTCTGGATGCAGGTAAGGAGATGTTCGTCGTTCCTGCGGTGTCACACATAGCGATGTGTGATGCCGCAGGAACGACGAAAAACTGCGGAATAAAACACCAACGACATTATGATTTGGAGCGATGTGTCAACAATTTTTGCCATTTTTGCGATCGTTAATCGTCGCTCCTAACTGTCACACGCTGCGATGTCGCTAACGACGCCGGATGTGCGTCACAAACACCGTGACCCCGACGATATATAGTTAGCGATGTCGCAGCGTGTAAAGCACCCTTAAGACTTCACCATGTGAGATGCTGTCCTATTTTTCTGTTTTGGTATGTCCTATTCTGAGCTGATCCCTTGGATATGACGTGCGTCCCTTCCTTGCTGCTGAACATGTGGATTGCATGATTGCAAAGTTTCCACGGTGGGTGCTGCAAACGACAATATTTTTGTACATCACTAACCTATGTCTGGTCCCTGAGCTCCCCTGAGCTCCCCTAATGTCCCTATAGGAGTCCTTCCCCTTGACGCCGTCACGTGCCTAGTCCCTTACTGTCCCTCCACTCACCCTGGATACCGACAAAGCCAATGAGTGCGCTAGATGTCACCACTACAGTATCGACACAGAGAGGAAGGAGAACAAACAGGGGAACATTGACAAAAGGATATACAAACAAACTTCACTGCTGAAGCCAGATACCAAGGCTGTAGCCAGTTAGGCTCCAAAACTTAGCAATGCAACAGCAAAGCTCCAGCAGCATAACATCAACAGCTCCAAGAGAACTTCATCCCTCCACGGTGGTCAGAAACAGAATGACTTCTATTACCGGCATTAGGTGATGGATCATGTGACTATTTAAAGCAGATGGGAGAGGTCACAAACGGGCTGCACCTGTGGTGAACTAACCAGGAGCTACTAGCAAGGAAAATGTAATTGTTACGGTCACCAAGGGGTGGCAAATGTCCGGGGGGGACCCACTGGACCATGCACCAGACTCCCCTGAAGGACCAACCAGCAGCGAACCCCTATACAGGGATTGTGTGGCACCGCAACAGAAGGTCTAAGTGCACAGCAGCCAGGGACCTGAGGAGATAGTCTCTTATGGATGGGATTAGTCTCTTAAAGTCCATTGCAGGTGAGCTTGGTATTGGCAGCACGGTGATGGTTACTCGGACTTGGCAGCATGGAGGAAATGGCTCTGACGTGGCAGCACGGAAGTGGTGATAGAGAACAGGCTCAAGAATGAGACAGAGGTGAGACACACGAGACTGGTACTAGGACTAAACACAGTAACGTACGGGGACCTGAGAACTAGCAGTGCACTTTAGGCAACATTGCTCAGGCACCTCCTCTTAGGGGGGTGTGCTTAAATGCCTTAAGGTGACCTCAGGAACAGCTTGCGGGTAATGGGACGCTGACCCTTTAAGAAAGGGGGCGTGGCTGCGTGCGCACCCTACGGGCACTCACAGAAGCAGTACAAATGGCTTGAAAGTAGGAGGAGGCCGCGGCAGAATCCGGGGCAGAAGAGGAGTGGATGGGGCCGCCGCGCAGGAGTGAGGAAGGATGCCCCACTGCACCCTGGGAGCGGACGCGTGTGGGAATACCGCGCATTGACCAGGCAGGTGAGAGGTAGGGCCCCATCGAGGCCTTGGAGCAGGAACATGTGGGTATACAACGATGGGACTGGGACCGGGCGCTACAGTCATTAATAGGGATGATCGAATACCTCAAATATTTGACTTTGCGAATATTTTCAGAATAGGTCGCCGCTATTTGACTATTCGCGAATATTGGATGCGCAATGTAAAGGGTGCTTTACACGCTGCGACATCACTACCAATAGATCGTCGGGGTCACGTCGTTAGTGACGCCGGTAGTGACATCGCAGCGTGTGACACCAAGGAGCGACGATCAACAATCGCAAAATCGTTCAAAAACGGTGATCGTTGACACGTCGCTCCTTTCCTTAATATTGTTGCTCCTGCAGGTACGATATTGTTCGTCGTTCCTGCGGCAGCGCACATCGCTATGTGTGACACCGCAGGAACGACGAACATCTCCTTACCTGCATCCACCGGCAATGAGGAAGGAAGGAGGTGGACGGCATGTTCCGGCCGCTCATCTCCGCCCCTCCTCTGCTATTGGTCGGCCGCTTAGTGACACCGCTGTAACGTCGCTATGACGCCGAACGCACCTCCCCCTTGAAGGAGGGATTGTTCGGCAGTCACAGCGACGTCGCTGACAAGGTATGTGCGTGTGACGCTGCCGTAGCAAATAATGTTCACTACGGCAGCGAGCACCAAATGTTGCACGAACGACGGGGGCGGGTTCTATCGCGCACGACATCGCTAGCAATCACTAGCGATGTCGCAGCGTGTAAAGCACCCTTAAGTCTATGGGAAACTCGAATAACAACTATTCGGACAAAAAAGAGAAGAATGAGGCAAAAAAAAGAAGAAAGAGAGGAAGAAGAGTTTTGATCTGTCAGTAGACGGTTTCTTATCGCTTCGTTGTTCAGTCTTCCGGTGTCTTGTTTGTAGCAGATATTTCCTCATTCCCGGTAAGGTTAAAATCCTTCAGATTAATATTTAAAATTCTTCGGCCCCCCTGCCCGCGGCCCTGGAGGGACAGGTCTCTCCGATCACTCAGCGGGAGATCAATCCCTGGCACATATTATATTATGTATTTCTCTAAAATGCGTCAGAGTTTCAGAGTTACACAAATATGGCTGAAATTATACTCACCAAATACTGCATGTGTGAACAAGGCCTTAGTGAAGGTCTACATTCCAGACCCTCATTCCTTATCCAAAAGATGTATTTTCCCCTGGAGGACCCAGCACCTCTGTATATTACATGTGCAGTAATTATTGTAATTGTGTAATACCTCATCTCTCCTGTGGGGGCACTGCAGGGCAGCTGAGCGCTTAGTAGCAGCTTCTTACACAGATAACAACTGATCGCTGTGATTGGATTTCATCTATTTTTAACTCAGTCTCAGCAATTAGAAAAGTTTTCCCCTCCGACCCCACTATAGCTTCTCATACAGCCAGATCAGATCTCATACTTTGCACTGACGAGGGGCAATCACCCCGAAACACCGTGTCTCCAAATTGAGGTTCTGATCTGACATAAATCCTAAGTCATATGACAAGGCTTATTGGAGAGTCAATTTTTGACTTCTAGGATTGCTACTTCCAATTGTTGGCACCAGAGTTTGTCTCCTTCCTCACTGAAGAGACAATTTGCATATTTCACAGAGGAGTATTGCAACTATAAGACTTATCACCAACAGCCAGATTGGTTTGTCAGTCTCCGCAAAGAGAAAAGTTTTCCTCTTAAACCCCACTATAGCTTCTTATACAGCCAGATCAGATCTCATACTTTGCACGGACAAGAGACAATCACCCGGAAACACCGTGTCTGCAAATTGAGGTTCTGATCTGACATAAATCCTAAGTCACATGACAAGGCTCGTTGGAGAGTCAATTTTTGACTTCTAGGATTGTCCAAAAGATAAGATAAAAACCACGGTACAAAGGGCGCTACTCACAAGGGAGATAGGAGATAAAAGTAGTAGAATTTATTAAGCAACAATGCGTTTCAGGGATACAATAATCTCCCCCTTCCTCAGGTAGCATGACTTCTAGGATTGCTACTTACAATTGGTGGCACCAGAGTTCGTCTCCTTCCTCCCTGAAGAGACAATTTGCATATTTCCCAGAGGAGCATTACAACTATAAGACTCCTCACCAACAGCCAGATTGGTTTGTCAGTCTCCACAAAGAGAAAAATTTTCCCCTTAGACCCCATTATAGCTTCTCATACAGCCAGATCAGATCTCATACTTTGCACTGACGAGGGGCAATCACCCCGAAACACCGTGTCTGCAAATTGAAGTTCTGATCTGACATAAATCCTAAGTCATATGACAAGGCTCAATGGAGAGTCCTTTTTTGACTTCTAGAATAGCTACTTCCAATAGGTGGCACCAGAGTTCGTCTCCTTTCTCCCTGAAGAACCAATTTGTCTTTTTTTAACAAAACAGATTGTCCAATGTTGACAAAAGCTTACCCATATTTTTTTTCTAGTTTGTTTTTTGTTTTACTTTTTATTACAGCACCATGGAAATAATAATGCTTCAAAAATAAATAGATAAATAAAATAAATAAATAGTAATAATAATAATAATAATAATAATAAAAAAAATCATAATAGGTTTTCATCACCTAAACGCCTTGACCATATATCTAGCCATAATGCTGTTTTATGAAGACCCGGAAGCCCAAAAATAATCAACAATTTTGCAATACAGTTCTTAAAATACGACACTGTCCCTTTAAATAGTGAAGTTTCTGATCAGGAAACAGACACCTTGGAAAGATAATGAGCGCAGGTTACAATAACAAGCGAATCATTACGGTCTTCAACATCTGCACCCACTGGAGGTATACGCGTTCACTTTCTATATAAAGTGGCTTTCCGCACTTGTGTCTTCCTTCCATATGGAGAATGAAGCTTTTCAACACGATTCTCTATTCTTTTTTTTCCATAACTGCAATTTCAATTAAATCAGATTCTCTTCGAAGGTTAAAAAAAAAATTCAAACCATTAAAAGCTGCGGCTCGATGGCGAGCGCTAAATTATGGCATGAAAATAACGGTAACTCCTTCCCGGCAAGGTTAAACTACTGCAGATTACTGGATGGATTAACTCTTTAAGGACTGGGCAGTTTTCTAATTTCGTTATTTTTTTTTCTATGTCAACAGCAGCACTTTACGGGGAAAGTTGTAGTTTTGAATGACACCTTTTATTTTACCATAAAGAATTGAAAAAAACTGTAAAAAAAAAAATTGCAAGTGGGATGGAATGTGGAATAAAATTCATATTCTATCATTGTTTTTGCAGGTTTGTATATACAACATTCAATATATGGTAAATGTAACCTAGAAGCATGACTATCCAGGTCAGGTCCATTATCAAACTCACATTGATTTCACACGTCTGCAAGGGAAAAATTGTTAGAAAAGTAAGAAGTGATTGTTATAAACTTTCAATCGCTGAACTTAGAAAAAATATCGAATAAATTCCATCAATTTCTTGTTACAAACGCTGAATCCATAGGGTTCCAAAAGAATAGAATACCATAGATTCCAAAAGGAATTCCTTCCAGACTTTTCTCAGGACGGTGCTCCGGTCCGGTATATTGCAGTGATGGAAAAATGTAACATTGACAACAATGTAAGCGAGTGGAGACTCTTTATTGATTCATTCAAAAAAAGTCTGAAGCTGCTACTGTGTAAGAGGTGGTAAAAACCCTGCGGTACAGAATGTTGATACAATGTGTAATGTAATGTAACATGTAATATGCTTCTGCATAGTAATGTATAGTAATATGATATAATGGAACCTTGGATTAAGAGTAACTTAGTTTGAGAGAGTTTTGCAAGACAAGCAAAGCTTTTACAAATTTGTAACTTGGTTTAAGAGCAATGATTTGCAATAAGAGCAAATACTCACCATGCACATTTCCGTTTCTGTCCTTTCACCGCGCTCTGACCCGCTCTGGAGGTAACTTTCTGTACATATGTACTGTATACTGTATACCATTGTACAGGACATACTATATAGCATATCTATCAATTTGCATTTGTGGATATAGTATTGTACTTTCTGCTAACCAGTACAGCACATTGCTTATACTGTACTTCTCGCACTCCAACAATTTCATTGTAAGCTTAATGTGTAGTTTAATTTGTTTCATATGTTTTTTACTGTACAGTATTTTGTATTAGTGACTGTAATAATTATATATAAATACAGGACATTATTTTGTATTACTGTAATAAATTTGTATAAATACAGTAAATATTTTTGGGCTCTGGAATGAATTGTCTGCATTTCAATTATTTCCTATGGGAAAATTTGCTTTGATATAAGAGTAACTTAGTTTAAGAGCTAACTCCCGGAACGAATTATGCTCGTAATCCAAGGTTCTACTGTATATGTGTATTAGGGTATAAGATAACATATGTGTATTAGGGTATAAGGTAATTGTCAGGGGTGGTTCTCCACACAATCAACAGAGCGAGAGATGGGTGATCAATCCAAAGAACCTTTATTCCAAGCAATCCAGAAGGTCCAAAACATAATCCACCACACAGAAAGTAAAGTAGTCCAGTAATGGGATAAATGTGTCTGGGATCAGTCACAATCCTCCAGCAGTCTAATTGAGGTTTCTCAATGGCTTTCTAGGGTGCTACCTGTAGCTGCAGCTTCTCCCCCAGAGGATGAATCTTCCTGCTTGTCTCTTATCCTCAGACAGAATGAATAATCCCCCAGCTAAGCAGAGAGTTTGAGAGGATTACAGGTCCCCCTCCTCCACACCTAGGGACAGAAGCACTGCAGGGGGTTATTAACCTGCAGACAGGACAAATAATACATAAAATGAACAGAGAACCACGCCTAAAATATGAACTTACACAAAATTATACACAACCCACAATATCATATTATCACAGTAATATATGTTTATTAGGTATTGATGGGTGGACCCAGACTGCAAAAGTCCGGATCCATGCAGTTTCAAAAGCACTCGAGTGCCGGACCTGGGGCCAGGGAACTCCAGATAATGATCCAAATCCGGCAACTCAGGAAATATAAAAAAAATAAAGAAAATAATAATAAAGCAGGTGCGTTATCCTTACCAAATGTCCGGCGCAGCTGTAATTGCTTCCGGCCCACTCATTCTATTTCCAGGGCCACTCATTTACCTACGCACATATTCATTGCTTCTCCTGCCCACCGGGAGTCCTGGTGTCTCTGATTGGTTGCAGTCAGAATGCGCCCCCAGCCTGTGTGACAGTGTCTGACTGTGGCTCTGTTAGTGTAAAAATATATTAATTAATTTAAAAAAAATGGCAATGGGTTCCTCCGTATTATGATATCAGCACAGATAAAGCATACGGCTAAAGGCTGCATCCCCCAGCCCTGCACATTTGGCTATTTTTTTTAATTATTTAAATAAATCATTTTAAAAAAATGTTGTGCAGTCCCCCCAAATTTTGATGCCCAGTCATGATAAAGACCGACAGCTGGGGGCTGGTATTCTCAGGCTGGGAAGACCCATTGTTATTGGGCCCATCCAGCCTAAAAGTAGCATCTTGCAGCCACCCAGGATCGTTGCATCCATTAGATATGATAATCCCAGAACTTTACCCAGCTCATCCCGAGTGCCCTAGTGCGAAGGCAATCAGGTAATAAGGAGTTAATAACAGCTTTCACCTGCCACTAAGTGTAAGTAATACAAGTGCCTGAAAACATTCTCTCTCTCTCTCTATCTCTCATTATTCTGGCATTTGCATATATAAATAATTTTGGTTCCTAATTGACCAAAAATGGGAAAGATTTATTCTGACTTCATGTCAGATAGTGAGAAAAACCTGCAGATGTGTCTGTATAGAGAGAGGTGGGAAAACCTGCAAATGTGTCTTTATAGAGTGGAGGGAAAAACCTGCAGATATGTTGTGATAGAGAGCGGAGGCAAAAACCTGCCCATGTGTCTGTATAGAGAGCGGAGGGAAAAACCTGCACATGTGTCTGTATAGAGCGGAGGGAAAAAACCTGCAGATGTGTCTGTATAGAGAGTGGAGGGAAAAGCCTGCAGATGTGTCTTTATAGAGAGGGAGGGAAAAACCTGCAGATGTGTCTATATAGAGCGCGGAGGGAAAAACCTGCAGATGTGTCTTTATAGAGTGGAGGAAAAAACCTACAGATGTGCTTACATAGATAGCGGAAGAGCAAAATGAAAGACATGCAGATGTGTCTTTATAGAGAGCAGAGGGAAACTAAGGGTTTCAACTGTATATAAAAGATGAATTGATGGTATTCCCCTTTAAGAGGCATTTTAGAAAGAATTTGACTAATTAGATAAGAAGCTGCTATCAGAAAATGAACTTTTCAATTTTTTTTACATGTATTTTTCACATTTTTGTCAATTTTGTTTTCATATCATGAGCTTAATAAAAAAATAATAATAATTTTGCAATTTTCCCACTGGCCACTGGAGCTATTTTAGACTCATCCCTCCTGTTCTCCCAGGAAGCGTTTTCAGCAGGCTCCTTATCAGCAGAGGCAGGAATAAATACAATGATGGGTCTATCCACAGCTGTTAACACAGAATCCAGCATTCACAATAGGTGATGTCACAGCTCACCTCCTCCTTCTCCCTTCAAAATGACCTTTGCACACGCTCATTAGATGCTTCAGTACAAGTGATAGGATCAGAATCTGTTCATTGCAGCTAATGTACATGTACATTTTTGAAAAACAGAAAGCAGTTAGAGTCTAAACAAGCTCTAGTGGCCGGTGTAAGTACTGCAAGATTTGTTTTTATTTATTTTTTTGTATTAATACAGGTTTTGAAATGCAAAAAAAAAAAGTTGACAAAAACATAATAAATGTTTAACACAAAATCTTGATTTAAACAATAGGTCGTTTTCTGATGATAGTTTCCCTGTAATAAGACAGTGTCCAGGCTCAGCTTTGTGGATGTTCCTATGAATTATCATAAGGAGTGAAAATAAGAGTAAAAATGTACAAATCCGCCACCGGGCTCGGAGCAGCGCGCGCCCTAATTACATGGTTTTCGGCACAGACTGCATGACTTCAGCACCACACTTCTCTTACACCTGTGTAACAGTTGATCTCCTCGTACGGGGACGTGTCATTGAAATTGCACCTGATTCCTGATATTTGCATATTTTACAATCTCCGAATGCGTAATCATAAAGGCACAGTGATGAAAGACATCCTGGTGTGATACAAAGTAACACGTCTGTAAAGCAAACGGCATCTGGAGGTGTTTTAACAAATTAACTTTTTTTTTTACAGCGTTTAGAGACCATTAGTGTAATTGGCGAGCGAGAGCGGTGTGATCTGTCACTGCGAAGGCAGCAAAGTGCACTCGGAGCTGAGGCGTACGACGTAGGCACGGCCGGTGAATCATAGACAACCGGTCACCTCCTGGCTGACCCTCAGAGCATTGTCATACTTGACGAAGAACACAGAAAGTGGATGTGCAACTGAGATGGAGAAAGGGGGCGCCATATGCCAACTGTCGGCCAACGCAACACGTCTATCCAAGCTGTACTCACAAATTACGCTACCACTGCCCTCAAGTCACGCCTGGTCTACTGAAAGCATGGATTACAGTAGGTAATAGGTAGAGCAGAAGGTAGTAAAAGTCCTAATTGCCACAATCCCACCCCCCAATAAAAAATCAAATTGGAGGGTACACCGAAGTAAAAAAAATGTAACTAGCTTGGAGCAAAAATAGTAGGGAGTTCTCAGGGCATAGTATAGAATCATAACTGTCACACTGTGGCGAGGGAACATCCAACCTGCGGCACAACACAGAGGGAAAACCACGAAAGGTCTAAGCGATAGGGGTCACCACCTCAAACTCACCTATGGCTGATCCCTGCACTCTAAAACATCCCTAAACAGGTCCTTCCCCCATGCACCTAGGCCCTCGCTGACCCTGACACACACAAAAAAAAAAGCACTCCTTGGTTTCTTCAGCAGGAAACCTTGCAGCTGCAACTGAAACGACACCACAGCTATGCAGAGATGAGCTCCTTTACCATGATCAGTTTAGAGAATATCTATAACCAGCATGGAGTAAAGCAAGGAGTGGGTATATAATGTGGAAGGGTGTGATGACAAAATGGTGCAGCTGTGATTAATGCTAAGAGTAATCTCAGTCAGCAGGTAAAAAGTCTTTAACCCCTGTAGCATCAAAAGAAAGTAAATCCACTCCAATACAAGATGTAACCGGACATGACACACTAATGACAATAGCAGTATGAAGGAGAAAAAGGAACAATAATGCAAAAAAAACCCCCAAACAAATAAAGACAAATTAAAAACAAATTAAAGCCAAAATTTGGCTTTCTCAGGGAGTCTTTTGTTTGTTGACTGTTCGTCTCATTGTGCAACATTGGTTTTTTACATGTCTATGATTGGTTTTAATTTGTCTGTATGTGGTGTGTTTTGCATTACTGAATAAAAATATTATATTTTGGGATGTGTCTGTCCAACCATAGGTTTTTTGTTTTTTAATATTATTATAGTGACATAATATGATTACCCACACTGAATTCTACCCAATAACCCCTACACGCACAGCATGATGCCCCAACAGAGCCACGAGCAAAGTATACACCTGCTACAATGTCACAAAAACGCTCACAATCTGTAATCCCTATCACTAGGTCTTTGGAGTTTGGGAGGAAACCGGGGCAAATCCACACAAGCACGGGGAGAACATACAAACTACTTACAGATGTTGTCCTTGGTGGGATTTGAGCTCAGGACTGCAGAACTGCGAAGCCACACTGATAACCACTGAGCCACCGTGCAGTGCTAACCACTGAGCCATTCTGCTGATGGATGGACCCTGTAGTCACCTACAAGTGCTAACAGATTAAATAAAAAAAATAATAATGACTCTCCTTTTTTCTCCATTGCATTACTCTGGTTTGTGAAACACATGGACTGAGGCTCTGCACAGCAGGCATAATCGGGTGACATCATCGCGCCTGCTGAGCTGACACTCAGATACACAGTGTGAATGGTGTTGCATTTCAACAATATCTGCATTAACATCATTTATCACTGTATGGAGTAAATCACAGTCCTGAGCGCTGGAAGAACCAAAGAAGACCCATGTGGGCTGCTGCTGTGACAACAGAGTGTCAAGGGTGTGTCATAGGTGACAGACACTCATGTGGTTTCTGGCCATAGAAGGTCACAAAATTAGGCTGCACAGAATGCTCCCTGACTTTCTATTGTTCCTGCTGTCAGCATTCATTGGTATAGGAAGCTTTCAAGCTGGATTCATTTCTTTCCCTTTTGGACCCAGCAGGAGCTCGCCTTCCACCCAGCTGTTGATCATCAGTATGAAGCGACCGGTGGTAGGGCCGCGGGTGTGTGTGTATGCTCTATTCCAACAAAATCCCCATACTCAGATTTTACCGGTAGTAACATTTCTTTACTAGGAAACATATTTATAATACAATCAACCGAACTATCTGCGCACATGAGTATAGTGGAGTCCCTGGATTTTCACTCCTTCCGGGTACGCAGCAAGAAGAAAGGAAAAACAACAACAAAGAAATGGCGGCAACTTTCCCTAACTTTCCCTACAATCACGTACCAGTCTATCCCGGAAGAAGATGCCGCTCCCACGTCGCAGGCCTGAAGTCTCACGATGATGGGTCCCGGTGCAGCGCTGAAGGGATGCAGCTCCTCGGTCTTTTCCTTTGATCTTCCCCCGCTGGTAATGGATTCTAATCAGTCTTTTAGTCCCGGGGCACGCCGAGCAGAAGAAGGGAGGTCACAGCCCCTGCACTTACACTCTGGTTGCGATGCTCTGCAGTCCGGTTAGATCCTTGGTGAAAACAAAGTCCTACAGACCGGGAATGGCAGAAACCACTTCCACAGGGTGATTTCTCCAAGACTCCGGTGGCAAAAGAGCCCTCTGTTCAGGGAGACCACACGCAGCTCTCCTCTGGCTGAGCTCTGGAGCTGAACAACCTTCCCGCACTTTTTTTTCTTCCTGGTTTTCACACACAAGCTGCAGTAGGGGATTTCCCAGCTCTGTGTTTGTGATTGCACAGTCTGACACTGCCCCCTTGTGGGCAATTGCTGAAACAGTATTCAAATCCATTTCTACATTAATGATGCAGTCTGAATTGTTGATCCCATTACATACCCCCCCCACTTAAAGGTTGGCAGTCCCTGTCAACTACCGTCGGTTCCCAGGCAGCGATGACTGCAGATGTCACAGGGGTTGGTTGAGAAGTGGGCCATACATACTGGTCCCTGTAAGACCGCCCGGGCGGGATCCCAGCAGTGGTGCGGTCAGTGCGTCTCAAGGGTCGGTTGTTCCCCTCCCTGTCACTGTCTTTACGCCCCACTTCAGTCAGCACTCCGGGGGAAGAACTGGGTTGTGTAGGTGGGTCACCGATCTCAGAGTCAATGTGATCACTATGCTGGGAAACGTCCGTGACGTCAGTCGTGTTGGTAGCGTCACCCCCTCCGGGTACTGTGGTAGGGGAGTCAGGCTGGGATCGGCAGGGACGCAACATATTTCGGTGCACAGTGCAGATGCTGCGACTGTCTTCACCCCGCACTCGGTATACATGCCCGTTGGGGTAGGGGCGTTCGATTACCCGGTAGACCTCAGTCTCCCACTTGGCTCGAAGTTTCCCTTGGGGCTTCTTGATACGGAGCAGGACTAGCTGTCCCAACTTCAAGGGCTGCTCTTGCACGGGGAGTGGGTCAGCATGTATCTGGCCCCGGATTTGTTGGCTCACCAGCCGGTGTACAGTCTCCATCTTCTGTCGGTGAGCATTTAGCCAGGAGGGGTAGTTATGGCAGACATCATCTCCAGGGCGGAATAGGTTCAGGTCATGGACCCCTTTTCCGGGGCGGCCAAAGAGAAGGGTGTGTGGGGTGTAGCCAGTCACAGAGTGGACCTGGTTGTTGTAGGCCCATACTAGATCAGGAAGGAATTGGGGCCATTGGTCTTTCTTATCATCGGCCAAGGTGCGGATCAGCTGGAGTAGGGTCCGGTTGAAGCGTTCACATGCACCGTTCCCTTGTGGGTGGTAAGGAGTGGTCCTCGACTTCTAGATCCCATACATCCGATGCAGCTCTTCGATGACTCGGCCTTCGAAACAAGCCCCCTGGTCGGAGTGCAACCTCTCCGGGCACCCGTAGACATGGATGAACTGTCGACAGATGGCCCGAGCAGCCGATTCAGCCGTCTGGTCTTTGGTAGCGACAGCGAATTTTGTGAAGTGATCCACCATGACTAGACAGTACTGATAGCCACTGCTCGCCGTCCCAATCAGCAGATAGTCCACCATCAACAGCTCAAGGGGCCTGGATGTTTTAATTGTCTGAACAGGTGCACGCTGCTCAGGGGACTTGTGTAGTTCGCAGGTGCGACAGGTCTGGCAGACGTCTTCAACCAGCTTGCGGAGCCCCGGACAATAGATGGACTGTTGAATCCACCGAAAGGTCTTGTCTATTCCGAAGTGTCCATTCCTTTTGTGGGCTTGGGCCACCATCTCACGGGCCAATTGATCAGGCACCACAACTTGTGTGCATTCCTCCAGCATGTGCGACAAGAGAACCTTCCGGTATAGCACTCCTTCTCTCAGAATCAGCCGGTCCCACTGACTGAGCAGGGTCAAGGTCCCGGTAGACAGTCGTGCCCGTATATCGGCGGGAGGCTTCTGCTGCCGCTTCACCCATTGTTTGAGTAGAGCCCATTCAGGGTTCTGGTCCTGGATCCTGCACCACTCCTGGGGTGGCAAGGCGACTCCCACTGGAGTTCCAGCTTCGCCCACAACGAACTGGCGGTAATCCACCATCTGTTGGGCGAGCTTTGCAAAGTCAGGCGTCTTGTCCATTTCTAATTCTTCATCCCGGTCTCGGTTGAGTAAGGGGTATGACACTCTAGACAGGCTGTCCGCATTTTGATTCTCAGCTCCAGCCCTATATTTGATCTTGTAATTGAACTTGGAGAGCCGAGCCATCCAACGCTGCTCCATGACTCCGAGCTTCGCATTTTCTAAGTGGGCCAACGGGTTGTTATCGGTCACGAACTGATCTCTCAACACCAGGTCACGGGTACCCGTACTAGCTATCTGTTCTTCGTTTCTACCGACTTGTTCTAGTAGCATTTGAAGGGCATTGGCATATTGAGGAATGTCCTCCGACTCGAGTTGAGTACGCCGGAAGAACATATAGCGCAATGTTCCCGCATATGTGGTCAGCCCATAGGTGTTCTCCAGCACCCGCACCAAGTCATCCAACGTACGCTGGCCCCTAACCGTCTCCAGCCTGACTGTCGTCCACGCTTCCCCTTCTAATGTTAGCATGGCCATTTCTGCTAAGGTCTTAGGATCAGTGTTATACATTTCCCCCACTATCTTAAGTTGTTCAGTCCATTCAGTTACAGGATAGTTCCGTCCGTCAAACTTCCTCACCTGATTGACAATAGACGGCGGGGGAGCTGTCCGGTTATAAGTTACTACCGGGGGATGATTTTGTTGGTCACACATCCTGCCGACTACGCCACATGAAGCGACCGGTGGTAGGGCCGCGGGTGTGTGTGTATGCTCTATTCCAACAAAATCCCCATACTCAGATTTTACCGGTAGTAACATTTCTTTACTAGGAAACATATTTATAATACAATCAACCGAACTATCTGCGCACATGAGTATAGTGGAGTCCCTGGATTTTCACTCCTTCCGGGTACGCAGCAAGAAGAAAGGAAAAACAACAACAAAGAAATGGCGGCAACTTTCCCTAACTTTCCCTACAATCACGTACCAGTCTATCCCGGAAGAAGATGCCGCTCCCACGTCGCAGGCCTGAAGTCTCACGATGATGGGTCCCGGTGCAGCGCTGAAGGGATGCAGCTCCTCGGTCTTTTCCTTTGATCTTCCCTCGCTGGTAATGGATTCTAATCAGTCTTTTAGTCCCGGGGCACGCCGAGCAGAAGAAGGGAGGTCACAGCCCCTGCACTTACACTCTGGTTGCGATGCTCTGCAATCCGGTTAGATCCTTGGTGAAAACAAAGTCCTGCAGACCGGGAATGGCAGAAACCACTTCCACAGGGTGATTTCTCCAAGACTCCGGTGGCAAAAGAGCCCTCTGTTCAGGGAGACCACACGCAGCTCTCCTCTGGCTGAGCTCTGGAGCTGAACAACCTTCCCGCACTTTTTTTTCTTCCTGGTTTTCACACACAAGCTGCAGTAGGGGATTTCCCAGCTCTGTGTTTGTGATTGCACAGTCTGACACTGCCCCCTTGTGGGCAATTGCTGAAACAGTATTCAAATCCATTTCTACATTAATGATGCAGTCTGAATTGTTGATCCCATTACAAGTATTCCCTTGGTGTTTAAATACCACCTCTTTCCTTTGGACTGGTGCTGGTGATATTTTCAGTTCCTTCAAGGCGAGGTTGCAAGCAGATGGCTTGTACTCCTCTGTGGTATCGTTGATGAAAGCTCTGCAGAACGTCTACCTGTCTCATCTGTGGATAAGTAGTTCATGCTTTTCCCCCTGTGTGTCCCTCCTTGTGTCTTCTATAGTTAGTGGGGTTGACGAAAAGCTCATCATCATATCCGTTCCCTATTTAGGGACCAGCACTATGGATACATAGGGTCAGGTATCCGGCTCGGCGCATAGGTGCAGAACCTATCTAGGGTGGTGAGGGACCCCAGGAACCAGCAGTAGGTTTCCTCAGTGGGTCATAATCTTCCCTCTCCCTAGACATAGGGTTTCCCTTCCCTTTTGCCGTGTGCTTGGTACCTCCCCGTACCTAGACAGAGAGTCTACAGAAGGTGGCTATAAGTTATTTTCTTTTTTTCATTACTTGACATTCCCCATGTTTTCTCTCATTAAAATAAAAAAGCTTCATCGTCAGAGATTTTTAGAATTTTGGATCGTTGACTATTCTGATGGGATGAGTGGAGGAACCACTGTCATCTATCGAAACAGAAATATCTATCTATGTTCTGAATGCTACAGACATGGCAGATATAGCTGTGGGACTGCGCGGCTCCATCATGATATGGATCACTATAATGACCATCATTCTTTCTAGTGTCTCCTGGGAATAGCAGTCCGCGCAGGACTCATCAGTCAGCCCTGACAGCGCCGACAGCTCCAGCATTCGCCTATCCGGATACTTGTCTTATAAGTGGGTTAATCGCATGGACCCCTATATTGATGATCGTGACCACACGTGCCCCGTCCGCTATCACCTTCACTGCTGAGCGCTTTATTAAGACCCAACGGCCCAATACATGGAAAGACAAATATGAGATGGATGGATGGACGAACAGATGAATTGTTGGATGGACGGACAGATGGATTGTTGGATGGACGGACAGATGGATTGTTGGATGGACGGACAGATGGATTGTTGGATGGACGGACAGATGGATTGTTGGATGGACGGACAGATGGATTGTTGGATGGAGGGCCAGATGGATTGTTGGATGGATGGACTGATGGATTGTTGGACGGACAGATGGATTGTTGGATGAATGGACAGATGGATTGTTAGATGGACTGACAGATGGATGGTTGTGCATACAAATCAGAGTGAAGAGGGGGTTAATGCCGCGCATCAGCCAAAATGAAGATGTAGCACGTTGATGTTATAAACGTATTCTTTTATTCCATCGGTCTACGCGTTTCGAGGATCTACCTCTTCTTCAGGACCAGTGCATCAACATAGTATCAATGTTGATGCACTGGTCCTGAAGAAGAGGTATATCCTCGAAACGCGTAGACCGATGGAATAAAAGAATACGTTTATAACATCAACGTGCTACATCTTCATTTTGGCTGATGCGCGGCATTAACCCCCTCTTCACTCTGATTTGTATGCACATCCACGTGGGGCCGCAGCAGACGCCATCATCCTATGCTCTATCAGTGGTTGTGACTATCACAACCTTTTGAGGTGTGTGTTTTTCCTGATCTACCTCACTGATCTGTTGGTATTACACTATCAGCACTCCTTATTTTTCAGTTTAGATGGATGGTTGGACAGACAGATGGATTGTTGGAAGGATGGACAGATGGATTGTTGGATAGATGTACAAATGGATTGTTGCATGGACGGACAGATGGATTGTTGGAAGGATGGACAGATGGATTGTTGGATAGATGTACAAATGGATTGTTGCAGGGACGGACAGATGGATTGTTGGATGGACGCACAGATGGGTTGTTAGATGGACTGACAGATGGATGGTTGGACAGACAAATGGATTGTTGGAAGGATGGACAGATGGATTGTTGGATAGATGTACAAATGGATTGTTGCATGGACGGACAGATGGATTGTTGGATGGACGCACAGATGGATTGTTCCATGGACGGACAGATGGATTGTTGGATGGACAGATGGATTGTTGGATGGATGGACAGATGGTTTGTTGCATGGACTGACAGATAGATTGTTGGATGGACAGATGGATTGCTGGATGAAATGGACAGATAGCTTGCTGGATGAAATGGACAGATGGATTGTTGGATGGATGGGAAGATGGGTTGTTGGATGGACTGACAGATGGATTGTTGCATGGATGGACAGATGGATTGTTGGATGGACTGACAGATGGATAGTTGCAGCATGGATGGACAGATGGATTGTTGGATGGACTGACAGATAGATTGTTGGATGGATGGGCAGATGTATTGTTGGAAGGATGGACAGATCGATTGTTGGATGGACTGACAGATGGATTGTTGGATGAAATGGACAGATGGATTGTTGGATGGACAGATATATGGTTGGATGACGGACAAATAGTATGATACATGTGTGGCACCCCTGAGGTTTCAGTCGCCACAGGGTACTGCACCTCACCAAAGGTGCAGTATTCATTCCGGGTAAGGAGGAGGTCGGTGCCGGTCATTCACAATCCACAAACACACATAAGCCAGTTGCCCTCTCACCGGGATTAGGGTAGGGTCATTTAGGATGGTCACCAGATCGTCTGGGGCCTCCCACCCACTAACTCAGGTGCTCTGCTGGGCGGAGGTGGAGCGACTGATCAGGGGAGAAAGGAGCCACACATACAGACAGTCGAGAAACCACCGGGAATCAAGTGAGCCGCAGGAGAACACGGTCACTGAGGGGAGAGTTCATAGCTCCCTCAGGACCGACGCATAGCTCAGGGTGCAAAGACTTAGGCTGGTGGGCACTTCACGACCTGCCAGCAGAATCCGCCGAGTAGAGGATTTCAAGTCTTCTGGGCCACAACAGTGCCTGAGGCAAAGCAGCACATAGAGCCAGAAGTCGTGACCATTGGGCGACTCCATCAATGGACTCGCGCTGCCTGCTATACGGGACCTGGATAACCACCCCCAGGACTCGGGTCCCCGCGTAGCTTCAAGCCACAGGGAGTCACACAACACAGCGCAAGGAGGAAGGACTCATGGAGCATCCACCGGTTCTGGCCTCCGAACTATCCGGGATCGGCTAGAGGCAATCACAGCGGAGTCTGGCAGTCCAACGGCGGGAGCAACTCAGTGAGTAAACAACTTAAACTGCAACCGCTGTGTCGTCTAATCCTTCCCGTGCCCCGCGCTCCCCACTATGGGATGTACAACTACTCCCAACCACCTCCCTGGGGCCTAGCTCTACCTGTGGAAAGCTGCAACACCCGAGCTGCATCACCATCAGCCCCAGCGGACATCATCCCCGCAGTGGCGGCTTCCATACCTGGCCTCATACCACAGGTGGTGTCATGAATAATAACTACTCCGATCATCCCCATCCTCCATCTTTATTGACACCGCCGGGGTCACGGAGCCAGGCCACGCCGCTGTGGCATCCCAAACAAACACCGACCCGGTGACGAGTAACCGCAGACACCTCGCGGGCACGTCACATTGTTACACTGAGGACAGCACCAGGCTCTTGCAATGTGCAAAGAAACATCTCTATAAAGTTTCGAAGCAGATGTCAAAATAGATTTTTAATTATTAACTGAGTTTTTGAGAACTCTTCCTTTTTTTCATCCATTTTTCGATTTCTTCCATGCCAGGCTGAAGTAGAGAACATTTTTATGTGTCTTATAAAGTAATATATATTTTCAGCTGAAACCCTTCATCATTGAACATTTTATGCTTTTATCACCTCAAAGGGATTTTGTAACCTGAGTACCTGGTTAAGCATTCTGCTGTCCTCAGCAATCCGGCCTCATCCCCTGGAAAACATTTCTTTTTAGCTTCTGAATGGTTTCGGGTTCTCGGTATATTTTCCTCCTCTGAACCTGACATCATATTCTCACTCGGGCATTTATATGTCACCGGAACAGTAAATGCCAAGTAACTGCTTGCGGCAGCAAGTCAACCTCACACTGAGAGGAGGAAAAATTGGGCTCTCATCACGGAGATACTATATCAAATTTCGGACCCTTGTCCCCTGTGGTGGATCCTCGGGTCGCTGTCGCAGAAGAGTAGCCATTACTAATATGTGTTTTTTTTCTTAAAGCCGAGGACAGGACACGCAGCGACTTACGGGGTCTGGGGACCTCAGGCCATCATTGCTAGATCATGATTTTTTGGAATCATAACTGACAAATTCTAGACTGTCCCAACAAATGTCTGTGGTTTATAAAAGCCCATCCAAAAGTAGCCATTACTTTTTGAGATTGTTGCCCGCACCGACACATCCCATTTGGGCCAATGGCAATGATGGTAAAGATGCGCAATAAGGATCATGGATGACAGAGTCAGTTGCGAAGACCCTGGTCCGGCAGCCACATCTATAATCGGTGGCCAGTTGACGAGGATTTTTTTAACCGTCTCCTATTTCCAAATCCCCAGTGCCCTTCTGATTTGTATTGTTTCAGCAAGACTCATTCATGACATCTTAATAATCATAGTGTCAGGGGTGGTGCAGGTTGGCAGTGGTCTTCAGGCTCCCATCTAGTGTTGGGTATTGGACCAGGTCCTGTATATCCATTTGCTCATTGTCACACTAGGTACAGAGAAGCACCAACCGAAAGGGAAGGGAAACCCTGTGTCCCTGTGTCTAGGTAAAGGGAAGATAGTGACCCCTGACCAAGCCTACTGCTGGGCCCTGGCTTCCCTCAACACCCTAGATAGGTTCCGCAGCTATGTGCCGAGCTGTATATCTGTCACGGTCATCTCCTTGCTGTTTTAAGACTACTAACAAGCTTAGTACTGGAGCCTCCCATCTCCACCTAGACTCCTCATTTAAAAAAGTTCCCTTTCCTTTGGCGTCTCATGAGTCAATTTCAGTTTTTATTGCAAGCAGCTCTGAGCCGGGCAGGTCAGCTGTAGCTGCTTTGAGCCCACATCCATTTAGGTTTAAATACAGGAGTTTTCCCAGCAGTCCTTGCTGCTGTTAGAATTCATTTCTACTCTGGCCATCCTGGTGGAAGGAGCTGCTGAGGAATTGTCCTGTAGCCATCCACCTGCTACTTTTACATTTTGTGTTTGTATCTTTCTGTTTATTCCCCCGTCTGTCTTTCTTTTCTTTCCCTCCATTTTTATTAGTGTAGTGGCGAGTCTAGTGTACTCGTCGGCCTAGGCAGGGTGAGTTTAGGGCCAGTTGAGGGTTCAGGGTATCCTGCTCGCTGACAGGTTGAAAGAATCTTTATAGGGATGCTAGAGAGCTCAGGAGTCAGCTTGATGGAAGATCAGGAGGTGCCTCCTCACCCCTCTCATTAGCGGCAGGGACCTCCGTTGTATTATGACCCCAGTGTTCCTTCCTTTTTGTTGGTTGTGTTTTTGTAGAGCATCAAACACCCGTCAATCTGAATGCATGTGTCACGCGTTACTTACGGACATATTCTACTTCGTGCATGACAATACCTGACCCTGGCTGACCCTTAAGTAGGCTCTAGTTAGGGAGTTGATGGCATGAGCACTTAGTCAAGGACACTAGGCACTAAAGAAGACACAAACAGGAGGAAAAAAAACAAACAACATCTTCAGGGTAAGGAACTGCAACAACCACAAAGTTTCTCCAGATCTATGCAAGCTGACTGCTTGCACTGAAGACTTGTTAAGAGTTTAAGAGCTATCATCAGCACCGAGTAATAGGAAGTGAAGGTATATAAAGACACCAAGGGAAATGCTGATGAAAAGCAGCTGAAAGGCTGAGGAACTCTGTAGGGTCCTAAAGGGAATGGTATGAAAACCAAGCAGAAATAATAGAAGGGTCCTAGAGGGAACGTGATGAAAACCAAACAGAAATAATAGAAGGCCTGGGAACAGTTTGCGCAGCCAAACACTGTGATCTTCTATAGTCGGACACCACAAGACTGTTTGTCACCCATGATACACCCATGACACTCATCTCTAGTTCCTAACCATCCACTGGCATGATGATATAACCAGGTGGAGGATACCTAAACACATTATAGGAGGTTTTATCATGTGCATTTTTTTGTCTTTTTTGTGCACACAATGTGTTGTCCGCATCTTCTGGCCAAAAGCCAATGGCTGAAAATTAAAGTAGAAGAGTCACCAAAGGTTCACCGGCCAGATACTATCTGGTGAGACGACAGTGGTAACCTTATCTCTAATATCACATTTTGGGAAATCTGCTCACGGGGGGGCAACTTTTTCACCGGTATTTCCTCCAAATAACCTCCGCAGTGACCAGATGGGATTTGTGAAAACAGAATGAGAGGAAAAGTCAAACAATAAATCTCCAGGTACAAATCTATAAAGAAAAAAGCAAATGGACGGTTGCAGCTGACCGTGAGGTCGGCTAATGACAATCTGAACTCATTGATTGAGTCCTAAGAGGTAGTGGAGCACTCTCGCTACTAGGAAGCAGTAATGGAGGGCCGAGAGGCGAGCGGCAATCGATTGATACCGAGGATCAACCATCATTGTTTGCTCAAACAATACATTTTCTTGCTCCATTGGTCATTATGTTATATGATTATGTTGCTTGAGTTTCATCACATTATGCTGTGATCGGAGGGGCATCTTGATGCTCCTGGACCCCAATGTAAATTTCCATATCAGGACCCCAATTGTGATGTGGCATTTGTGATATTTGGACCTTCTGTGCTTCCTTCTGGTTCAGGACCACCCGGTATAATTATTCTATGGTTTCAGCCAGGGCCGGCTCCAGGTTTTTGTGGGCCCCGGGCGGAAGAGTCCCAGTGGGCCCCATCCACACACAGACACCGATACGAACATATACATATTTAAAGACAAACTCACAAAAATACATATAAACAGACAAATATATACAGTCATATACACTTACAGACACACACACACACACACAAGTCTGCTGCATACAGACAGACACACACAACTCTGCTACATACAAACACATACAGCTCTGCTACATACAGACAAACACACACACAAACTCTGCTACATACAGACAAACACATACAACTCTGCTACATACAGACAAACACATACAACTCTGCTACATACAGACAAACACATACAAGTCTGCTACATACAGACAAACACATACAAGTCTGCTACATACAGACAAACACATACAACTCTGCTACATACAGACAAACACATACAACTCTGCTACATACAGACAAACACATACAACTCTGCTACATACAGACAAACACACACAACTCTGCTACATACAGACAAACACATACAACTCTGCTACATACAGACAAACACATACAACTCTGCTACATACAGACAAACACATACAACTCTGCTACATACAGACAAACACATACAACTCTGCTACATACAAACACATACAACTCTGCTACATTCAGACAAATGCACACAACTCTGCTACATTCAGACAAACACAACTCTGCTACATACAGACAAACACATACAACTCTGCTACATAGAAACACATACAACTCTGCTACATACAGACAAACACATACAACTCTGCTACATAGAAACACATACAACTCTGCTACATACAGACAAACACATACAACTCTGCTACATAGAAACACATACAACTCTGCTACATACAGACAAACACATACAACTCTGCTACATACAGACAAACACATACAACTCTGCTACATACAGACAAACACACACAACTCTGCTACATACAGACAAACACATACAACTCTGCTACATACAGACAAACACATACAACTCTGCTACATACAGACAAACACATACAACTCTGCTACATACAAACACATACAACTCTGCTACATACAGACAAACACATACAACTCTGCTACATACAGACAAACACATACAACTCTGCTACATACAGACAAACACATACAACTCTGCTACATACAGACAAACACACACAACTCTGCTACATACAGACAAACACACACAACTCTGCTACATACAGACAAACACATACAACTCTGCTACATACAGACAAACACATACAACTCTGCTACATGCAGACAAACACATACAACTCTGCTACATGCAGACAAACACACACAACTCTGCTACATACAAACACATACAACTCTGCTACATACAGACAAATACATACAACTCTGCTACATTCAGACAAACACATACAACTCTGCTACATTCAGACAAATGCACACAACTCTGCTGCTCTGTGGGGCCCACACCCGCGGCTTGGCGGGGACAGCACCAGCGGCACTGGCAGCACCCGCGGCTCGGCGGGGCCCGCACCCGCGGCTCGGCGGGGCCCGCACCCGCGGCTCGGCGGGGCCCGCACCCGCGGCTCGGCGGGGCCAGCACCAGCGGCTCGGCGGGGCCAGCACCAGCGGCTCGGCGGGGCCCACACCCGCGGAATCGGCGGGTGGGGGCATTGGCAGGGGCCAGGGCATACATCCAGGGGGTAGAAGCAGCTCACCGGGGCCTATAATGGGGAGGTGGGGAGGGCACTTACCCGATTAGGTCACGGTGGAGAGGGCTCAGAGGGGGCCCACACAGCGCCGGACAGAAGCTCGCCTCCTTCATCTGTGGGACTGAGAAGGCGGTAGCTCCGCCCACAGATGAAATTCAAACGAGGATGTCTGCGCGCCTTAAAGTGACGGCGCCGCAGATTGCTGCCGAGGACTGCGGTCCCCGGAACTCGGCCGGGGACCGCAGAACTGTAAAGGCGAGTGGGCCCCGGCCAAGGGACAGGAGAACTGACGAGGCCGAGTGGGCCCCCCCGGCTCTCCAGGGCCCCGGCATTTGCCCGGGTTTGCCGGGTGCTGACGCCGGCCCTGGTTTCAGCTATAGAATACTTACATTAGAAATACAAAAAGATTCATAAACTTGTGTCCTTCATTATCACAAATCTTATCTCCGCACATCTGGCTGCAGCAGGAGCCTCCCCCCACTGTCCTCTCTGGGAACTTTTAATCCCCTCTTTTTTTTTTTTTTGCTAAATCCTGCCAAAATCTAACAATGGATAAATGCTCCATACAATTTCTGGAAGAAGGCCCAGAAAATCCGCCAGACTGACCGACACCGTAAGTCAGTTTGTTCTTTTTTAACCTTACTTATTAATTTCTGGGCATAATATTCCTTTAATGCAGAACCCGTTCTTTCACAAACAAAAACTGTTGGAATTTGTGTCTTTTAGCACCATCCATAAAAAACTAAAACTGCATTTGTTGCACATACCAGTCTATACCTACATACTGTATAATGACCATACAATGCATGCATAACATTACAGTACATGTCCTGACCCTTATATACTCTGCAACCAGCCTCCCACTTGCTTAATTAGCCCATTCCATTTCATCACCATTCTGACAGTGCTATAGGTGCTGGAACTGTCTTTTTCTCATTTCCCAGCAACCAATGGTCCTGTCTAATGACTTGCTTGTGCTAAATTGGAAGTCCGCTATTCATAATGCTTGTATATAGTTTGACAGACAGTATAACAGAAACTGAGAGTCAGAGATCCTCCTTCATTTCTTGTAAAAAGGTGAAGATCCACCCCAATTTTCAGGAGAGAAACAAACACCACCTCCACTTCCTGTAGAAAGGCAAACTCCACCTCCACTTCCTGTAGAAAGGCAAACACCACCTCCACTTCCTGTAGAAAGGCAAACACCCTCCTCCACTTCCTGTATTGCGGCAAACACCTGTTTTCACTTCCTGTAGAGAGACAAACACCAAACTTCACTTCCTGTAGAGAGATAAACACCCACCTTTACTTTCTGTAGATACAAACACCCACCTTCACTTCCTGTAAAGAGAGAAACACCGCCTTCACTTCCTGCAGAGAGGCAAATACCCACCTTCACTTCCTGTAGAGAGGCGAACACCCACCTTTGCTTCCTGTAGAGAGACAAAAGCCTGCCTTCACTTCCTGTAGAGAGGTGAATACCCACCTTCACTTCCTGAAAAGAGGCGAATACCCACCTTCACTTCCTGTAGAGAGACAAACACCCACCTTCACTTCCTGTAGAGAAACAAACACCCACCTTCACTTCCTGTAGAGAGACAAACACCCTCCTTCACTTCCTGTAAAGTGACAAACATCTGCCTCCACTTCCTGTAGCGAGACAAACATCCCCTTCCACTTCCTGTAGAGAGACAAACATCTGCCTCCACTTCCTGTAGAGAGACAAACACCCACGTTCACTTCCTGTAAAGAGACAAACACCCACCTTCACTTCCTGTAGAGAGACAAACATCCTCCTCCACTTCCTGTAGAGAGACAAACATCCCCCTCCACTTCCTGTAGAGAGACAAACACCCACCTTCACTTCCTGTAAAGAGACAAACATCTGCCTCCACTTCCTGTAGAGAGACAAACATCCCCCTCCACTTCCTGTAGAGAGACAAACATCCACCTTCACTTCCTGTATAGAGACAAACACTCTCCATCACTTCCTGTAGAGAGACAAACACCCGTTGTGACTTCCTGTATAGGGACAAACACCCTCCATCACTTCCTGTATAGAGACAAACACCCTCCATCACTTCCTGTAGAGAGACAAGCACCCGTTTTCACTTTCAGTAGAGAGAAAAAAACACCCACCTTCACTTCCTGTATAGAGACAAACACTCTCCATCACTTCCTGTAGGGAGACAAGCACCCGTTGTCACTTCCTATAGAGAGACAAACACCCGCCTTCACTTCCTGTAAAGTGACAAACACGCGCCTCTACTTCCTGTAAAGTGACAAACACCCGCCTCCACTTCCTGTAGAGAGACAAACACCCACCTCCACTTCTTTTAGAGAGACAAACACCCATCTCCACTTCCTGTAGAGAGACAAACACCCGCCTCCACTTCCTGTATAGACAAACACCCACCTTTACTTCCTGTAAAGAGACAAACATCTGCCTCCACTTCCTGTAGAGAGAAAAACATACCCCCTCCACTTCCTGTAGAGAGATAAATATCCACCTTCACTTCCTGTATAGAGACAAACACTCTCCATCACTTCCTGTAGAGAGACAAACACCCGTTGTCACTTCCTGTAGAGAGACAAACACCCACCATCACTTCCTGTATAGAGGCAAACACCCTCCATCACTTCCTGTAGAGAGACAAGCACCCATTGTCACTTCCTGTAGAGAGACAAACACCCGCCTCCACTTCCTGTTAATTGACAAACACCCGCCTCCACTTCCTGTAAAGTGACAAACACCCACCTACACTTCTTTTAGAGAGACAAACACCCGTCTCCACTTTCTGTAGAGAGACAAACACCCGCCTTCACTTCCTTTAGAGAGACAAACACCCACGTTCACTTCCTGTAGAGAGACAAACATCCCCCTCCACTTCCTGTAGAGAGACAAACATCCCCCTCCACTTCCTGTAGAGAGACAAACACCCACCTTCACTTCCTGTAAAGAGACAAACACCCACCTTCACTTCCTGTAAAGAGACAAACATCTGCCTCCACTTCCTGTAGAGAGACAAACATCCCTCTCCACTTCCTGTAGAGAAACAAACATCCACCTTCACTTCCTGTATAGAGACAAACACTCTCCATCACTTCCTGTAGAGAGACAAACACCCGTTGTCACTTCCTGTATAGAGACAAACACCCTCCTCCACTTCCTGTATAGACAAACACCCACCTTTACTTCCTGTAAAGAGACAAACATCTGCCTCCACTTCCTGTAGAGAGAAAAACATACCCCCTCCACTTCCTGTAGAGAGATAAACATCCACCTTCACTTCCTGTATAGAGACAAACACTCTCCATCACTTCCTGTAGAGAGACAAACACCCGTTGTCACTTCCTGTAGAGAGACAAACACCCTCCAGCACTTCCTGTATAGAGGCAAACACCCTCCATCACTTCCTGTAGAGAGACAAGCACCCATTGTCACTTCCTGTAGAGAGACAAACACCCGCCTCCACTTCCTGTTAATTGACAAACACCCGCCTCCACTTCCTGTAAAGTGACAAACACCCACCTACACTTCTTTTAGAGAGACAAACACCCGTCCCCACTTTCTGTAGAGAGACAAACACCCGCCTCCACTTCCTGTAAAGTGACAAACACCCGCCTCCACTTCCTGTAGAGAGACAAACACCCACCTCCACTTCTTTTAGAGAGACTAACACCCGTCTCCACATCCTGTAGAGAGACAAACACCCACCTCCACTTCCTGTATAGACAAACACCCACCTTTACTTCATGTATAGAGACAAACATCTGCCTCCACTTCCTGTAGAGAGACAAACATCCCCCTCCACTTCCTGTAGAGAGACAAACATCCACCTTCACTTCCTGTATAGAGACAAACACTTTCCATCACTTCCTGTAGAGAGACAAACACCCATTGTAACTTCCTGTAGAGAGACAAACACCCTCCATCACTTCCTGAATAGAGGCAAACACCCTCCATCACTTCCTGTAGAGAGATAAGCACCCATTGTCACTTCCTGTAGAGAGTCAAACACCCGCCTCCACTTCCTGTATAGAGACAAACACTCTCCATCACTTCCTGTAGAGAGACAAGCACCCATTGTCACTTCCTGTAGAGAGACAAACACCCGCCTCCACTTCCTGTAAAGTGACAAACACCCACCTCCACTTCTTTTAGAGAGACAAACACCCGCCTCCACCATCCTAAAACTGCTGCTAGAGACCAATTACGCTTGAGTACAGGCAATCACATAATGCAGAGAATCATGTAGGGTAAAACCAAAGATAAGTCACATGGATAAGGGCTGTTATTTTTATGGCACTTTGATTCTTTGCGCACCGGTATCCCGGCCAGACGCATAGTGATAAAAGTTGGTAAGTCTCAATAGACTGTTGCTCCATTGAATATTAGCTTCATTGCACACCATGTAATGCCTCTCTTCCCCTGTGGAGGCGCTGCAGAAAACGGAACCGCTTGATGCCAGGCTGCCCTGCAGAATTGATCACCGGGGTCATGTGACCAGCATATTTTTAGGTGTTCTCTTTAATAAATAAAAAAAGATATAAAAAGCAAGAAACCTTTTTTTTTCAGCTACTATACTGTATAAAAAATGTATAAACCGGCGTTCAATCCCAAGGCTTTATATAACAGAGATATAAAACGGGATTTACTGAGCGATATCAATCAGAAGCAGCGGATATAATGCCAGTATCACATTTCCTGCACAAAGACTCCACATTTCTTGCTACTTTGAAATTTGTAAAGCCAAAGCATTCCATTAATCTGTTGATTGTAGTCAGATAATTATCATTTTGTTTCTTTTCATTTTTTTTTTATTTTTTTTTACATTTTTGTACCTTTTTTATTAATATAATGACTATTTTCTTGGGCCACTGAGGAGACGTCTGCTTCTCAAATATAGGACATTTTTTTTTTTTTCCTCCGGCATCTCCAGAAATGAAAAGCTTTTGCTGCTTGTTAAAAAATTCTTTGTGGTAAAAGTTCTTTCTCTAAATGATAATAGAAAAGAGAGAAAAAGAAAAAAATATTCCTTCCTTTGTGAAATAAAAAAAAAAAAAAACCCGGCGACATTGGGAAACAGGCTTCGTTATTTTTTATTCTTAAGCAAAAAAAAAATAAAAAATAAAAAATCCTGTCCTTCTTCAGATCGCTAAACTCGCCCCGCTATTTGAAGTCCTCCGCTCCGACGATCCCATCCTTGAAGGAACGACCTTATTTTTTGAAAAACATCTTTTTATCTCGCTTTCTATTTGCAGGAAAATTATTTTCCGGTCAATGATCGGATTTCAAAAAAACTCTCTTTCTTCTCGGTTCTTTTACATTGTGACAATTTTTTTTTCGTCTCCCAGTCGATAGCGTTCTATAAATGAACTTTTTCCCCCAAAGTGCACTTGATGTTCCTTTTCCTGCCTCTTCGGGGACAGCTCATTGTCTGTTCTTAGCATTAAAGCAGCCAGCTCTAGGATTTGATTAAAAAACTTTATCACTGTGTTAAGCCAGCAGCGTCCTGTCGCGTCTGTTATGCGGTGGTTACATGTTATTCTTGTCGTTAAACAGTTTAAAGCGAATTACAGTACTTGAGTTTTCTGCTGGCGCAGCCAATAGTCGTTGTTGCTTAGGAGCCGGGGGTTTAGACTTGTTTCAGACTGCAGTGCAAAGGAATTATTGGAATGAGGAGGATGAAGTCTGCTTCTGTTTAAGCTAAAATAAAAAAAAAAAAAAATAAAAAAAAATGTCTTTTTTTTTTCTACCTTTTATCTGGGTCTCGGCTTTTGTTCTTTTTTTATGCTTCTCATGAATAATCCCTTTCAGTTCAAGTAATTCCGAAGAGCGTTTCTCTTCAACCTGACTAGTTTTGTCAAAGTTGAGATTTATGTGCTTTAGTCATCATCCCCTGGTCCAACGCCCTCCTCCCCATTCCTGATGTCTGCTATTGGCTGCAGTGATGACGTCACATCGCCACTTAGCTCAGCCCGAGCAAAGGGCACTAACTGGCTGCAGAGATTAATAGACACAGGGAGCAGTGGTGGAAACTCAGTGCTGGACCAAGGGAGGGTGAATAATGCACAGCTTAAAGGGAACCTGTCACCAGATTTGTCCCTATAAGCTGCAGCCACCACCAGTGAGCCCTTATATTCCAGAATACTGTATAATGTATAACGTAAAAAGCACTTTTATGATACTCACCTATGACTTTCACTAACTTCTAAGCTGGGTTGTGGTGAAGGAAGTGAGTCTGGTGGAGGCAGGAACAAGTGACGATAGGAACAAAGAGGCTGTATATAAAAATGCTTTGTGCGGAAGAAGAATCATATGGAAAGGTAGTGTTACAGATTTGTCATGGGTGACACGCAGTCCTGTGGTGTCCGGCAATAAAAGGTCACAGCGTTTGGTTGCACAAAATGTTCTCTGACCCTCTATTATTCCTGTTATCAGTATTCAGTGTACAAGGTACTGCTTCTGCTGGGTTTTCATTTTTTTTCCCTTTAGGACTCTGCAGAGCTCCTCTTCCCTTCAGCTGCTAATCATCTGTATTTCCCATTGGGCTTAAATACTCTCATTCTCCCTGGACTGGTGCTGGTCATATTATTCAGTTAATTCAAGCCTTGGTTGCAAGCAGGCGGCTTGTACTCCTCTGTGGTATCATTGCTGAATCTTTGCTGGACTTCTACCTGAGTTTTTTGTGGATAAGTAGTTTATGCATTTTCCCCCTGTGTGTCCTCCTTGTGTCTTCTTTAGTGTTTAGTGGGGTTGACGAAGTTTACATCCCATTTGTTCCCTATTTAGGGCCGAGCACTAGGGATACCTAGAGTCAGGTATCCAGCTCGGCGCATAGGTGCGGAACCTATCTAGGGTCGTGAGGGGGCCCAAGGACCAGCAGTAGGTTTGGTCAGGGGTCAGGACCCGCTGTATCCGGGATGCAGTGAGTCCTGATCGTGGGCATGTACCCTTAGGGCGTAACACCCCTGTAGCACAAGTCAACACACCCATCCAGGACCCTCGTCTTCATGCAACGTCCCAGGGCATAAGGGACGACTACCTCGCTAAGGGCTCTGACCCCGTGCCAGGTTACATCTTAACCGGCCTCCATTTTGCTGCACTTATGTCCATTAATTTTGGAAAATTCTAAATGAATCTGCAATATAATTCCTTTGCAATTGATTTTCTCTACAATACAGCTTTTATACAATCGCCTGTCCTCTGCTCATCCTGTCCTGATCTATACGGCAAAGCTGCAAAGCTGGGAAGTGATCTGCGCAGAGCACACACACATCACCTGATTTTCTGTATATATTGTGTCATCTTTTATTTCACGTATGGCTTTTGTAAGTGACTCCATTAGAAATTAAGATGTAAAATGAGTCGGATTGGTTTTTATTTTGCTCGCGGCTCACCCGTCATTGCGCACAAAAGCCTTTATTGCAAAGCAGGATGTTCTTTATCGTTATGACAATGCCGCGCTTTACATTTTTTATATAATGTGTATTTCATGGGCCGTTTTGCTTACTTGTTTAGTGTTTTTGGTTCAGAGATTTATGAGCTTCTGCATTCCTCTTCTGTTAAGCTATTTCATGGTTATTACATTTAGAGATGGAGGATACGAATCTTGATTGTTTCTACTGGAAATTAAATCTGTGATTTCATGCCGTTAAACTACACAAGGCATTCGACTCGAGTGCATTTTTAATGAAGAAATTACTATCTGGATTTCAGATGTTTTATATGTTTCAGATATTCCAGGCTGTTTGCTTTATATCTTGTATTTCTGCTTTATGTAAATTACAACTATACATTGGGAAAGACAAGGAGGACGTTGTGGAGATAACTTTTATTTTTCTTCACTTTTAATGTCTCACAGTCGGGGAATCACATTCTCTTCTTAGCATTCGTCATGTAATGTCCTTATTCTGTAATCTCAGGTCACTGCCTCCTGCAAAATCAGCACACTCCTGCCTTGATGCTACGATCCCATTATCTGATTGGCTTCAGGATGTTTTATCTCCGAGAACCTCAATACTTCGTCTGGCCCTTTTAGTTTTGTAGTGGAAATGTCATGCTAGACACTACGAGCAGTAATAGAAGGGTAGTCAGACAAGCCGGGATCATAAGCCAGGAGGTAACGTATAAGATTCAGGGAGCAGACAGAGACGTGGTCAGGAAAAGGTCCAAGGTCAGAAGCCGGAAGGTAACGTATAAGGTTCAGAGAGCAGACAGAAACGTGGTCAGGAAGAGGTTCGAGGTCAGAAGCCGGGAGGTAACGTATAAGTTTCATTTAGCAGAAGGAGACGTGGTGAGGAAGAGGTTCGAGGTCAGAAGCCGAGAGGTAACGTATAAGTTTTATTTAGCAGACAGAGACGTGGTCAGGAAGAGGTTCGAGGTCAGAAGCCGGGAGGTAACGTATAAGTTTTTATTTAGCAGACAGAGACGTGGTCAGGAAGAGGTCCGAGGTCAGAAACCGGGAGGTAACGTATAAGTTTCATTTAGCAGACAGAGACGTGGTCAGGAAGAGGTTCGAGGTCAGAAGCCGGGAGGTAACGTATAAGTTTCATTTAGCAGACAGAGACGTGGTCAGCAAGAGGTCCGAGGTCAGAAGTCGGAAGGTAACGTATAAGGTTCAGGGAGCAGACAGAGATGTGGTCAAGGAGAGGTCCAAGGTCAGAAGACGGGAGTTAACATATAAGGTTCAGGCAGCAGACAGAGACGTGGTCAGGAAGAGGTCCAAGGTCAGAAGCCGGGTGGTAAAGTATAAGGTTCAGTGAGCAGACAGAGAAATGGTCAGGAAGAGGTCAGAGGTCAGAAGCCGGGAGGTAAAGTATAAGGTTCAGGGATCAGACAGAGACATGGTCAGGAAGAGGTCTGAGGTCAGAA
This sequence comes from Anomaloglossus baeobatrachus, assembly GCF_048569485.1. Taxonomy (NCBI): domain Eukaryota; kingdom Metazoa; phylum Chordata; class Amphibia; order Anura; family Aromobatidae; genus Anomaloglossus; species Anomaloglossus baeobatrachus. The sequence goes on along the minus strand of NC_134360.1, from coordinate 227,288,634 downwards.
GCCAAGATCAGAACATTTACACCAGACAGGAGCCAAGAGCACACTGAGCAAACAGGAAGTGCGACTGGCAAAGTTAAGACAGAGCAAGCCCAGTAAAGAAACAGAGCAATCAGCAGGAATAAGGCGCATCTGTGAAGGCACCTCCCAATACCAGCATGGATCCTAGTGCTGAAAGACATCCTGTCAGCAAGTGCACAAGACACATAACAGAGCATTTTCAAATGCAAAATGCTCCACACAGCGGAGCCATGACAAAATCATTCCAAATGCAAATTGCTCCGCACTGCAGAACTGTGACAGGAAAACATAATAACAGAAGTGAAAAGTCAGTTTCTGCCACAGGGCACTCATCTTCTGGTGCTGTTTTTTGCTCATTAACTGTTCTGACTGATATAATTCATTATCACCCTTTACACTCTACAGAAGAGAGAACCCCGCTGAGCATAAGAGCTTACACTCTACAGGAGAGAGAGAGAGAGGACAGAGGATCCTGCTGACCATAACAGCTTACACTCTACAGGAGAGAGATGACTCCACTGACCATAAGAGCTTACACTCTACAGGAGAGAGATGACTCCACTGACCATAAGAGCTTACACTCTACAGGAGAGGGGGCGAGAGAGAGAGAGAGAGAACAGAGGATCCTGATGACCATAACAACTTACACTCTACAGGAGAGAGGATCCCACTGACCATAATAGCTTACACTCTACAGGAGAGACTAAGGTACCTGTTGACCTTAAGAGCTTACACTGTACAGGAGAGAGAGAGGACTCCAGTGACCTTAAGAGCTTACACCCTACAGGAAAGACAGCGAGGACCCCACTGACCATAAGAGCTTACACTCTACAGTAGAAAGAGAGAACCCTGCTGAGCAGAGCTAACACTCTACAGGAGAGAAAAAGAGAGGACCCCACTGGCCATAAGAGCTTACACTATACAGGAGAGCAGTTCCCACTGACCATAAGAGCTTACACTCTTCAGAAGAGAGAGAACCCCACTGATCATATAAGCTTACAATGTACAGGAGATAGAGGAACCACTGACCATAAGCGCTTACTCTCTACAGAAGAGAGAGGACCTTGCTGACCATAAGAACTTACACTCTTCATAAGAGCCAGAGAACTCTACTGACAATAAAAGCTACACTCTACGAGAGAGAGGACCCCACTGAACATAAAAGTTTTCACTCTACAGGAGAGAAAGAGGACAATGCTGACCATAGGAGCTTGCACTCTACAGGAGAGAGAGGACTCCACTGGCCATTTGAGCTTATACTCTGTAGGAGAGAGAGAGAGGACCCACAAAACATAAGAGTTTACACTCTACAGGAGAGAGAGAGGACCCTGCTGACCATATGAGCATGCACTCTATAGGATAGCGAGGACTCCGCTGACCATAAGAGCTTACACTGTACAGGCGAGAGAGAAGGCCTCGATAATCATAAAAAGGAGAGTAATAAGATTTTGGTCTTGACTGTGACTGGGCTGTTCACGCAAATGAATACACTCTAATCTAATCCCTTCATTGTAGCTCTGGTAGTGTGTTTAGGCTCGTTATCCTGCTGGAAGGTGAACCTATGCACCAGCCTCAAGTCTTTTGCAGCCTTCATAAGGTTTTCCTTTAGGATTACCCTGCATTTAGCTCCATTCATTTTCCCATCAGCTCTCACAAGCTTCCCTGCCCCTGCTGACGAATAGCCTCCCCACAGCAGGATGCTGTCACCACCATGTCTGATGATGGGGATGGTGTTTTCTGGGTGATATGCAGTGTTAGTTTTCTGCCACACATAGTGATTTGCATTTAGCCCAAAAAGTTATACTTTGGTCTCATATGACCAGAGCCTTTTCTTCTGTATGCTCACTGTGTCCTTTATGTGGTACCTCAAAATAGCACAGCCTAGTCAGTGCAGGAGAAACCAAATATGTCAGGCTGCTGTAAAAGATACCAGGTGCCAATAGACACTGGAAAGAAGTCAGGTGCCGAAAGACTCAGAATTTGCCTGGTGTCCAGAAGACACAGAAGATGTCAGATTTAAGAAGACACAGAAGATGTCAGGAGCTGGAAGACACAGAAGATGTTAGGTTCCAAAAGACAATGAAGATGTCAGGTTCCAGAACACACAAGAGATGTCAGGCGCTGGAAGACACAGAAGATGTCAGGTTCCAGAAGACAAAGAAGATGTCAGGTTCCTGAAGACACAGAAGATGTCAGGTTCCAGAACACACAAGAGATGTCAGGTGCTGGAAGACACAGAAGATGTCAGGCGCTGGAAGACACAGAAGATGTCAGGTTCCGGAAGACACAGAAGATGTCAGGTTCCGGAAGACACAGAAGATGTCAGGTTCCAGAAGACAAAGAAGATGTCAGGTTCCTGAAGACACAACAGATGTCAGGTTCCAAAAAACAGAGAAAATGTCAGGCGCTGGAAGACACAGAAGATGTTAGATTCCAGAAGATGTCAGGTGCTGGAAGACACAGAAGATGTCAGATTTCAGAACACACAGAAGATGTCAGGAGCTGGAAGACACAGAAGGTGTAAGATTCTAGAAGACACAGAAGATCTCATGTTCTAGAAGACACAGAACATCTCAGGTTCCAGAAGACACAGAAGATGCAAGGTTCCAGAAGACACAGAACATCTCAGGTTCCAGAAGACACAGAAGATGTCAGGCACTGGAAGACACAGAAGACAGAGTTCAGAACACACAGAAGATGTCAGGCGCTGGAAGACACAGAAGATGTCAGGCGCTGGAAGACACAGAAGATGTCAGGTTCCAGAAAAAGATGATGTCAGGCACAGAAGACGTTAGATTCCAGAACACACAGAAGATATCAGGTGCTGGAAGGCACAGAATATGTCAGGTTACAGAAAACACAGAAGATGTCAGGCACTGGAAGACACAGAAGATGTCGGGTTCCAGAAAAAGAAGATGCCAGGTTCCAGAAAAAGAAGATGTCAGGTGCTGGAAGACATAGAAGATGTAAGATTCTAGAAGACACAGAAGATATCAGGTTCCAGAAGACACAGAAGATCTCAGGTTCCAGAAGACACAGAAGATGTCAGGCACTGTAAGGTACAGAAGATTATGAGTGTTGGAAGATGCTGAATATGGGCCATTAAGGAACGCTCCATTGTCTGGACAGAACAACATGCCTGGACCAGAGCGCTGATGGCAGGAGCAGGACAGGTGAGGGCTGGTGAGTATAATTTTTTCACATAATAGTTTACATTCGATACACATGGAGTGAACTTGATGTGAATTAAGTGTCCTTGCCAAATTCAGACGAACATTTACATTTCGTCAGATCCACTGAGCACTAATGCCAGGCTTTCAGTGTCCTGCAGTTCCTAGCCCTGTAACAGTATCAGGTGGGATGATCATTACAGCAATGGCTGACATCAGAGCACATGATCTTCACTTGCCATGACCCAACCATGGGTTAATACTGATGGAGAGTCATCGCCTATTGTCAGCTCCTGTCTTCTTGGCTTACGAACCTTTTCCTCTGCTCCTCTTGGATCTTCGGTGTGAGCGACGCGCTGCGGCCCCACAGCCATCACTTTACAGCTATTGATTAGAAATTTGCCTAATAGGACTAATTTGTATAATTTAAGGTTCTCCCATTACAGAGCACATTCCATCATTCACATTTTTTTTTTCGATGACCGGGGAAATGAAGCGGCCTCCGAAACTCACTGGACACTTTCCATCTACAGAATGAGACACGGGCTCCTAATACGGCTTTTCAGCATTTCTGCAATGTACTTGATTAAACCATTGCGTACTTACTACGGAATCTTAATCAAGGTAATTAAGTGACTTAAGTGTCTCTTCTTGCTCTTATTTCTCCGGTGATTTACTTAATAAATTGAGGTATATGACCCATCCATAAAAATGCAATTTACACCGGGAAGAGATGGGAGCCTTTGTCTGAGACTCATCCTTTATGATTTCAGATCACATGTGCTGTGTAATGAATATTCCAAGTTATCCCTGGACAGAGGGGGAGACAGGCAACAGCCTGTACAGCCTGTGCAATGGGTGACCAGCAGGAGGCGCAACAAAACATGGGAGTCATCGTAAGTGGTAACTCTCCCTTCACCAGCAGAATAGTGAGTGCAGCTCTGGAGTATAATACAAGATGTAACTCAGGATCAGTAATGTGATGTATGTACACAGTGACTGCACCAGCAGAATAGTGAGTGCAGCTCTGGAGTATAATACAGGAGGTAACTGAGAATCAGTACAGGATCAGTAATGTAATGTATGTACACAGTGACTGCACCAGCAGAATAGAGAGTGCAGCTCTGGAGTATAATACAGGAGGTAACTCAGGATCAATGAGGGATCAGTAATGTAATGTACAGTTAGGTCCAGAAATCTTTGGACAGTGACACAATTTTCGCGAGTTGGGCTCTGCATGCCACCACATTGGATTTGAAATGAAACCTCTACAACAGAATTCAAGTGCAGATTGTAACGTTTAATTTGAAGGTTTGAACAAAAATATCTGATAGAAATTGTAGGAATTGTACACATTTCTTTACAAACACTCCACATTTTAGGAGGTCAAAAGTAATTGGACAAATAAACCAAACCCAAACAAAATATTTTTATTTTCAATATTTTGTTGCGAATCCTTTGGAGGCAATCACTGCCTTAAGTCTGGAACCCATGGACATCACCAAACGCTGGGTTTCCTCCTTCTTAATGCTTTGCCAGGCCTTTACAGCCGCAGCCTTCAGGTCTTTCTTGTTTGTGGGTCTTTCCGTCTTAAGTCTGGATTTGAGCAAGTGAAATGCATGCTCAATTGGGTTAAGATCTGGTGATTGACTTGGCCATTGCAGAATGTTCCACTTTTTTGCACTCATGAACTCCTGGGTAGCTTTGGCTGTATGCTTGGGGTCATTGTCCATCTGTACTATGAAGCGCCGTCCGATCAACTTTGCGGCATTTGGCTGAATCTGGGCTGAAAGTATATCCCGGTACACTTCAGAATTCATCCGGCTACTCTTGTCTGCTGTTATGTCATCAATAAACACAAGTGACCCAGTGCCATTGAAAGCCATGCATGCCCATGCCATCACGTTGCCTCCACCATGTTTTACAGAGGATGTGGTGTGCCTTGGATCATGTGCCGTTCCCTTTCTTCTCCAAACTTTTTTCTTCCCATCATTCTGGTACAGGTTGATCTTGGTCTCATCTGTCCATAGAATACTTTTCCAGAACTGAGCTGGCTTCATGAGGTGTTTTTCAGCAAATTTAACTCTGGCCTGTCTATTTTTGGAATTGATGAATGGTTTGCATCTAGATGTGAACCCTTTGTATTTACTTTCATGGAGTCTTCTCTTTACTGTTGACTTAGAGACAGATACACCTACTTCACTGAGAGTGTTCTGGACTTCAGTTGATGTTGTGAACGGGTTCTTCTTCACCAAAGAAAGTATGCGGCGATCATCCACCACTGTTGTCATCCGTGGTCGCCCAGGCCTTTTTGAGTTCCCAAGCTCACCAGTCAATTCCTTTTTTCTCAGAATGTACCCGACTGTTGATTTTGCTACTCCAAGCATGTCTGCTATCTCTCTGATGGATTTTTTCTTTTTTTTCAGCCTCAGGATGTTCTGCTTCACCTCAATTGAGAGTTCTTTAGACCGCATGTTGTCTGGTCACAGCAACAGCTTCCAAATGCAAAACCACACACCTGTAATCAACCCCAGACCTTTTAACTACTTCATTGATTACAGGTTAACGAGGGAGACGCCTTCAGAGTTAATTGCAGCCCTTAGAGTCCCTTGTCCAATTACTTTTGGTCCCTTGAAAAAGAGGAGGCTATGCATTACAGAGCTATGATTCCTAAACCCTTTCTCCGATTTGGATGTGAAAACTCTCATATTGCAGCTGGGAGTGTGCACTTTCAGCCCATATTATATATATAATTGTATTTCTGAACATGTTTTTGTAAACAGCTAAAATAACAAAACTTGTGTCACTGTCCAAATATTTCTGGCCCTGACTGTATGTACACAGTGACTGCACCAACAGAATAGTGAGTGCAGCTCTGGAATATAATGCAGGCTGTTGAGGTTTGGCTCCACACCAGCAGGACGTATAGTATTTTACTATCTCCCAATATATACAGTCATGGCTGAAAGTGTTGGCACCCTTGAAATGGTTCAAGAAAAGGAAGTATTACAGCCAGAAAATTATTGCATTCACACACGTTTTGTTATACACATGTATATTATTACCTTTGTGTGTATTGGAACAGCACAAAAAAGCAAAGTCAAACTGCACATAATTTGACACAATACCCCAAAAATAGGCAGGACAACATTCTAGCATGTGATGCTCATTTAAACTCACTTGTGGCAAGTAACAGTTGTGAGCAATACGAAAATCACACCCGAAACCAGATATAAAGAGGAAACATTGACTCAATCTTTGCCTTGTGTGTCTGTGTGCCGCACTAAACATGGAGAACAGAAAGAGGAGAAGAGAACTGTCTGAGGACTTGAGAAACAAAATGGTTGAAAAATATCAACCAGTCCAAGAGTACATGTTCATCTCCAGAGATCTTGATGTTCCTTTGTCCACAGTGCACAACAAATCATGATGTTTACACCCCATGGCACTGTAGCAAATTTCCCTGCAGAGAAAAATTGATGAAAGGTTGTAAAGCAGGATAGTCTGGATGGTGGATAAGCACCAATCAAGATCCAAAGATATTCAAGCCATCCTGCAGCTCAGGAGCATCAGTGTCAGCGAGAACTATCTGTCCACATCTGAATGACATTAAATGCTATGGAGGAGACCAAGGAGGACCCCCACTGCTGACACAGAGACAGAGAAAAGCCAAAATGTACGTGAGTAACCAAAATCCTTCTGGGAAAACATCCTGTGGACAGATGAGACTAAAGGCCGCTTTACACGCTGCGACATCGCTAAAGCGATCTCATTGGGGTCACGGAATTTGTGACGCACATCCAGCCTCTTTAGCGATGTCGTTGCGTGTGATACCTATTAGTGATTTTGAATCGTTGCAAAAACGTTCAAAATTGCTAATCGGTGACATCCCCTCTAATCTCGATGATCGTTGCGGCTGCAGTAACAATGTTGTTCCTCGTTCCTGTGGCAGCACACATCGCTACGTGTGACAGCGCAGGAACGAGAAACATCTCCTTACCTGCGTCCCGCCTGCAATGCGGAAGGAAGGAGGTGGACGGGATGTTATGTCCCGCTCATCTCCGCCCCTCAACTTCTATTGGGTGGCCGCTTAGTGACGTCGCTGTGACACCGAACAAACCGCCCCCTTAGAGAGGAGGCGGTTCGCCAGTCACAGCGACGTCGCTAGGCAGGTAAGTAGTGTGACGGGTCTGGGCGATGTTGTGCGCCACGGGCAGCAATTTGCCCGTGTCGCACAACCGATGGGGGCGGGTACCCACGCTAGCGATATCGGTACCGATATCGTAGCGTGTAAAGTGGCCTTTAGATAGAGCTTTTTGGAAAAGAACATTATTCTATTGTTTACCAAAAACAGAATGAGGTCTAGAAAACAAAAGGAACACAGCACCTACAGTCAGGTATGGTGGAGGGTCAGAGATGTTTTGACTGTGTACAAAGCATCATGAGATCTGAAGATTATTAAAGGATTTTGGGTGGCAATGTAGTGTCCGGTGTCAGAAAGCTGGGTGTGTGTGTCCTAGGTCATGGGTCTTCCAGCAAAACAATGACCCCAAACACTTCAAGAAGCCCCAGAAATGGATGGAAACAAAGTGCTGGAGAGTTCTGAAGTGGCAGCAATTAGTCTGGAGCTACATCCCATTGACACCTGTGGCGAGATCTGAAAATTGGGAGAAGAGGTGAGCAGAGGAGAGGGGAGGGGGAGGAGAGGAGAGGGGAGGGAAGAGGAGAGAAGGAAGAGGAGAGAAGAGAGAGAAGAGGAGAGGAAAAGAGAGAGAGGAGAGAGAAGAGATGAGAGAGAAGAGGAAAGAGGAGTGGAGAGAGAGGAGAGGAGAGAGAGAAGAGGAGATGAGAGAGAGAAGAGGAAAGAGGAGAGGAGAGGAGAGAGAGGAGAGGAGAGAGAGAAGAGGAGAGAGAGGAGAGGAGAATAGAGAGGAGAGAGGAAAGGAGAGAGAGGAGAGAGAGAGTGGAGAGAGAGAGAAGAGGAGAGAGAGATGAGGAGATAGATGAGAGAGAGGAGAGAGAAGGGGGAGAGAGAAGAGGAGAGAGAATAGAGGAGAGAGAAGAGAGAAGATGCCTTCAGATATGAGAGACCTGGAGCAGTATATAAAGAAGAGTCCGAGATTCCAGGAGAGAGGAGGAAGAAGCTTGTGGACGAGTATAGGAGGCGACTGATGGAAGTTAGTTACTCCAGAAGGTGTGCAACCAATTATTCAACTGAGGGGGATGCCCATTTGTGGGGTTTTATGCAAAATGATGTTGAATTTGCCTTTTTTTCTCATTTTTATTTGTGTTGTTCCAATACACACAAAGGAAAAAAAACAGGTAAATGCAATAATTTTCTGTGAGCAATGCTTCAATTGCTGGAACAATTTCAAGGGTGCCAACACTTTCGGCCATGACGTTGTTTTCTTACCTATTGTGCATGTGTGTTACAGACTATAATTCTGATCTGGAGACCTTTCTGATTTGTGCAGCACTGGGTAATTATGTTATTCAGTATTTTATTGCCTTCGTACTCTCTTCTGTGCAATATCTTTTGCAATACATATAACAATTGTAGCTTATTCCGGCCCATAGTTCTGCTCTATAGCCCTATATATGTCACGCTCCCCGGGTCCCCTGTGCTGCCCTCCGGCTCACCTGTCACGCTCCCCGGGTCCCCCGTCTCGCTTCCCGGTTCCTTGGTCCGGTCACCACCGCTCCCCGCTCTCCAGCACCCCTTCCCAGCGCGTCCCCAGCGTCCTGGTCCCCGCACCCGGCGTCCGTCGGCTTCACAGCCCCATCCCGGCCCTGCTGCTTCCTCCTCGCAGCTTCCTGCTCTGGCTTCTGGCACTCGGGCCGCGCGCATGCGCATTAGGGCGCGCGCGCGGTCATTGACCCTTTCTTAAAGGGCCAGCGTCCATTAACAGGAAATGATGCAAAACAGGTACAGGGTATAAAGGGGGTTTATGTCCAAGGGGGCGGGGCCTGATCTTCGTGTTTCTTAAGCTAGGAGTCAGGTCTCCTGGTGTATATGTGTATATACTCACCTATCTCTCTTGTAGAGCCGTGCCTGCCTCGCCATCCGGTCCAGACCGAATCCCGAACCCCGAACGCAGTCCATCTGCCATCCTGACAGTCCGTACCATCTCGGATCCCTGCGGTGACCTGTCATCTCGCTCCAAAGGTTCCGGACCCCGCCTGACATCTTCTCGGCTTCCGAACCTGAGCTGCGTCACCCGGACTACCACCAGTGACTCCGTAGTCCCAGGGACTTCTCCGTTATACTCCTGTGCACGGACTGTTCTGCTACCTATAGTGCTCCAGCTACCGGACCCCTTACCACCATCTAGGAGTTCGGCCCAGTGGATCCACCTCCTGGGTCTGCCCGTCTACCTGGCCCTGACAATATATATCATGTTCACCTCCCGCTGTGCTGAGACGCCATCCACTGGATGACTCACTTTTTAATCTGTTTTTTATCTGTCTTGTGACTTCAAAAAAGATAAATATTTTTATATTTTTCCAAATTCTGTTTCTATGAACACGTTTGTTTTTCTGTGGTTGGATACATACAGTAGCATTGTGCTGAGCCACGGTCGTTACCTTCCGTACTCAATGCTACAAACAATATAATAATAGTCTTTATTTATAAATATTGCTTGACGCTCGTACATCTCAACATTCCCATATTATATATTTTTTTTATGGTAAACCCTTCCTATGTGTCTCCACTGTAAGCAAAGTTACGGTAATTAAATGTGATGGAAATCTGCGCTGCAAACATCCGGTTTTCGCCAATGATTTGAATAAAGAAAAACATTTATTTAGAATATGAATTAAAATTAAAAAGGGATGGAAAAATAAAATATAAAAAGGTCATCTGATGTGTTCCAAAAAATGCAGTAATTGGACCTGTGCACACGGTGCATTTTTTAATGCATTTTTTATTAAATCTGCACCAAAATCTGCACCAAAATCTGCATGCCAGTGCTGAAGCCAGGAAAGTCTAGGAGATTTCTCAAGTGTTGTGCAGACGTTGCTTTTTTTTTCTTTGCAGCATGTCAATCTTGAGGGGTATTTTCAGCATTTTTTAGCCTTTTCAACCATTGACTTCACTAAAAAAAATGTATGGGAAAAAACTGCATCAGGCCATGTGCGCACTAGAAAGTGACTTTTTCTTAAGGAAAATCCAGACCCTCTAAAGGCCCTGTGCGCATGCTGCGGATTTACAGTGGATTTTGTCCCGGATTTTTTTGCAGAAAATGTGTCTAACATTGCTGCAGTCAATTCCCCAGCAAATCCTATAGGTTTTAAAAAAATGTGTTTTTTATACCTGTGGATTTACCCGCAGATTTTCCGCTGCGGAATTAATGAGCATGTCACTTCTTTTCTGCAGGTACCTGCGGTTTTTGCCATAGATAATGGTAAAAATCCGCAGGGACCAACCTGCGGAATATCCGCGGTAAATCCACATCAAACCACGGCAAAACCATGGCAAATCGCGACAAGAGCGCGGCAAGTCGCGGCAAAAACACGGGTGTGGGATTATTTTAGAGGGTCCAGTTTTTTCTTAAGAAAAAGTCACTTTCTAGTGCGCACATAGCCTTAATCCGCGGGTATAAAAAAACTCTGTGTGAGCACAGCATTTTTTAAAACCCATAGGATTTGCTGGGGAATGACTGCAGCAATGTTAGACACATTTCATGCAAAAAATGCGTGGTAAATCCGCAGCGTGCGTACATAGCCTCAAATAACCACCAAAACCGCATGAGTTTTTTGGTGCATTTTTCTGCCAGAAGGTGCAGATTTAATGCAAGAAATTTCTGCACCAAATTTGCAGCATGTGCACAAGGCCTTAAATCAGAATTCTGTCTCAGAGACATGAAGTTTCTGCCCAGACCAAAGAATGTTGCATGTCAGTACTAGCAATTTAACAAATAGTAAGCAATATATAAACAATCCTTAGTTTTCAAGGACCGATAGCCTCAAAATACTTTTTATTCAGAGAACATGAGATTACAGGAAATTCCGGGATGCTGAAGGGCTAATTGATTCCTATAGCTCAAATGAACAATTCATTATTTTATAAAGCTGATATATACAATTGTATTAATTATTTTCCTTATCAAATGTAACTAGAGATCAGTAAAAGATATGCAATGTAACAGGATGTTATAATGAATTGACAACCTACAGTCCGGCTTCCGTCCACATCATTCCACTGAAACTGCCCTGACAAAAATCACAAATGACTTACTTACTGCCAAAGCTAACAACCACTTCTCCATACTCCTACTTCTAGACCTATCCTCAGCCTTTGACACTGTTGACCACTCCCTCCTACTACAGATCCTCTCTTCCCTTGGTGTCAGAGACCTCGCCCTCTCTTGGATCTCTTCATACCTCTCCAACCGCACTTTCAGTGTCTCCCACTCCCACACAACCTCTTCATCCCGTCCTCTCTCTGTTGGCGTCCCTCAAGGCTCTGTCCTGGGACCATTACTTTTTTCTATCTATACATTTGGCCTGGGACAACTCATAAAGTCCCATGGCTTCCAGTACCACCTATATGCCGATGACACTCAGATCTACCTCTCTGGTCCAGATGTCACATCTCTGCTGTCCAGAATCCCAGAGTGCCTATCTGCTATATCTTCCTTCTTCTCCTCTCGCTTCCTAAAGCTCAATGTGGCCAAAACTGAACTGATCATCTTTCCTCCATCTCACCTACACTCTCTACCTGATCTATCTATTACAATAAATAACATCACGCTCTCCCCAGCACCCAAAGTTCGGTGCCTCGGAGTGACCTTTGACTCTGTCTTGTCCTTCATACCACACATTCAATCCCTCACCACCTCCTGTCGTCTTCAACTCAAAAATATTTCCAGAATCCGTCCCTTCATCAATTCTCAATCTACAAAAATGCTAGTGCATGCTCTCATAATCTCCCGCCTCGACTACTGCAACATCCTCCTATGTGGTCTCCCTGCTAACACGCTCGCCCCTCTCCAGTCCATCCTTAATGCTGCTGCCCGACTGATCCACCTCTCGCCTCACTACCACCCCGCTTCTCCTCTCTGCATGTCCCTTCACTGGCTCCCAATCTTCCATCGTATCCAATTCAAACTACTAATACTGACTTACAAAGCCGTCCACAAATTGTCTCCTCCATATATCTCTGAACTAATCTCTCGCTACACTCCAAAACGTAATCTCCGGTCCTCCCAAGATCTCCTTCTCTCCTCCTCTCTCATTCGCTCCTCATGCAACCGCCTCCAAGACTTCTCCCGAATATCCCCAGTCTCCTGGAACTCACTGCCTCAACACGTCAGACTATCTACTACACTTGCAAACTTCAAACGGAACCTAAAGACTCATCTGTTCAGAAATGCCTATAACCTTGAATGACTTCACTGCCCCACCACCGTGCGGAGCTGCCGCCCCACCACCGTGCGGAGCTGCCGCCCCACCTACACCCCACCTACTGTCTCCTCCCCATAATCTTATAGAATGTAAGCCCGCAAGGGCAGGGCCCTCTTCCCTCTGTACTAGTCTGTCTACTGTAACTTGTATATGTATTTTGTATGTAACCCCCTTCTCATGTACAGCACCATGTAATCAATGGTGCTCTATAAATAAATAATAATAATAATAATAATAATAATAATAATGAATGGCCAAAAGTGTTAGCACCCTTGAAGTTGTTCCAGAAAATGAAGCATTTCCCTCAGAAAATTAATAATACACCCCTACACTGCCCTTCTCCATAATAAACCCCCTACACCACCCCTCTTCGTAGTACACCCTCTACACCGCCCCTCTCCATATTATCTCTCCCACACTGCCCATCTGTATAATATACCCACACACAATGCCCTCTGACACGCATCCAGCTGAAGAAAGGCAGGGGCTGGGGTCGGCAGGCCCCCTCCACGCCCAGCAATCATCCTGCTCCTGCCTTCAGCTCACAGAGTGCTTACTTGTCCCTGCCAGCTGCTGCGTGTAACAGTGTGTCCCTCCCCCGCCTGTGCGCATGGTGTAATAGTCTGTCTCTCCTTGACTGTCCTGTATGTACTACTGGTGGGGGATTGTTTGTTCTTCTCAGCATGGGACTTCTCCAATCCACAACTTGGTAAACAGAACAGAGCCAGGAGTCTAAAGTCCATTCATGTATCAAATGTCATCAAATGTCCAGGCGGAGTTGGGCCCGCCTTAGGGGCTGATCCCAGGAGAAAAGAACAATGAGACCCATGTTAGCTCAGTTAGTTGGAACTCAGCTGGAGAAGGACTAGGATCTATTTCTGAGCCTGGATCCTAGATCCTATGTATGGACTGTTACAGGCTGGAGATCAGTGGCCACGTGGGATTGTGTTTTGTTGTTCACCCTGTTGGACTCAAGGAACTCATATAAGGACCACTGCCATATTTTCCCTGGTGTTGGAATACCGGGAGGCGCCCCTGGATCTTTTGTTTTGTTGTTGACTTCTTGCAGACTTTAAGGATTTATATTTATGTTTGGTGCTTTATCTTTGTGGTTCCAATAAAGCCCTTTTGATTGTTCCTTGGCCTGGCGTCCCTCACTGCTCTGTCGCATACCCCGTCACACTGCGTCCTCAACACCTCTGCGGCTCTACATTGCCTGCCGCAGTGTAATGAGGTCGCAGAATGACGACCTCATCGCGCTGCTGCACACTGGGCTGTGGGATGACACAACGGTCCCCTGCTTTGCTCCACTAACCCTGCCTGCAGCACCTGGCTAATTTGCATGTGATGCCAGTTAAATGGGCATTGCCTGCAAATTAGCCAGTGTAGTGGGCAAAGCGACATGGCTGGGCCCCTCTGCTGCAGCTGTAACTGAGGCCCAATGAAGAGGGAGGCCCAGCGCGAGACTTAATAAAGCTAAGTAATTACCCCGGGCCCTTCTGGGCCCCCCTCTTCACCGGGCCCCATACACCAGTCATGGGTGTCATGCCATGATGACGGACCTGTATATACCCTACTAGGGTTTGCACACAGGGTTTTCCTCCCCTTTAATGTATCATACAAGATAAAGAAACAATGTATACATCGCCTCCTATTCTTGCTACATTGTAGCAGTAGCGTAGCAGATTTTCCTTCTCATGAGCAGTTTTGCTATTACTCAGCTATTTGAGAATTGCACGCGGTTCGGGCGTTTAATACCTCTTTAATGTCACTGGTGACAGTGAGCTGAGATAACAATTAATCTCCACATTCCAATATGAATATGCACTTTTAGCCGCGTAGTTCACTCAGTTATTCAGTGTTATAGCTAATTATCAACAAAGGAGCCGTTAACACCCTGACAAGCTCACGGTGAGGTAGCACGCCGCTTATAAATATATACCCTTCATGCCAATAATCTAATATTACCGCGCAACGCGGGGACAGAACTCAGGTCATTATATCCTAAATAACACTGCTGAGTCTTGCATTTTATTACGTCTGGGTGGTAGCGAACATTGGAGGATTTCCTTGTAGACTTTACTACCCAATTCTGCATGAGAAGATTGCCAAATCATTTGGTTCCATGACACCGGGTAATGGTCGCTGGTAGGAGGTTTTATTTCACTGGATAATTAAAATGTTCAATTATTTCTTGCTGTGTTTTTAATGATTAAATAAAAAAATCAAGAGTGTTTCTTAGAATTTGCAAATTTTGCAAATATGGTTATGACTAGGGATGAGTGAACCCGAACGATAAAGTTTGAGGGTCATACTCAACACCAGGTGTCCGGGCCTTGAACCCCCTAAAAAAGTGTGTGTCCAACTTCGGAGTTCAGGTGCTGCTCATAAAGCTTGTTGAAAGGCTGCAGATTTATAAATTGCCACTGCACCAGGGCAATCGGGAAGAGCCGGGTAAAGTGTCAGGACTGTCACATCTAATGGATGCGGCAATCCTGGGCGGCTGCAGGCTGCTATTTTTAGCCTGGAGGGGGCAATAACCATGTGTCTCCCCAGCCTGAGAATACCAGCCCCCAGCTGTCAGGCTTTATCTTGGCTGGGTATCATAATTGGGGAGACCACATACCATTTTTTAAAATTATCTATTTAAATAATTTTTTAAATAAGCTGCATGCGGTTCCTCTTATTTTGATACACAGCCAAGATAAGCGCACGGCTGGTGGCTACAGCTTGTAACCGTGGGCTTTACCTGTTCTTGTATCAATGGATGGGGAGACCCTACTCCAATATATTTATTTATGTTATACCACGATATACACATGCCGACAGGCTCTGTGATTCCAACTAATAACAGATACTTTCTGGGGGCAGGGTCTGACTGCAGCCAATTAAAGGCGCTGGTAGGTCAGGAAAGCAGTGAATATGGATGAGGGATAATCACTGACCCCGGAAGTACAGCCACGGGACCAGTTACAGCCATGAGGAGACTCGCAGTATTTTGTGCTTTAACCCTTTTACTTCCTTTTTTACAGTGATATCCCTGGCCAATCACAGCCAAGCCAATGCTTGACATGGCTGTGATGGAGGGTTTTCTGCAAACGAACACTAACCGAACATTGCCGACTTTTTAAGCCTGAACGAACCAGCCAAGGCTCGTACAGAATCTGAATTTGGAGAACGCAAACTGAACAGGTTCGCTCATCTCTAGTTATAAAATGCCAATACATCATGATGATGTCAAGATGTGCGTCGTGACCTTATGTGCACCTTTCTAGCCCTCATCAGAGCCGGAAGTCTCGGCTAACATGAGAGACCCTGGGATTTCAGTTTGAGCAATGGGGATCAGAAATTAGGCTGAGGACCAGACAGCTGACGATGAGGACCGACGGAGCCAGAGAGGTGAGTAAAAGGATTTTCTTATTTAACCTGATGGTGCTTTACAGTTCCGTAAAATACCAGCCAGTCGCCACTATTTTGATGAAACTGCACAGAGCAAATTATAAAAAAATTTACATTTTTTTCCAATGATAATTTTGATAAAATTCAAGTACTATTCAATTCTGCTTGAATATATTCTCTCATCTCTGGAAATCGGCACAGCACATGGTCAGTGGTACCTGCCTAGACACCATAAAAAAACAGTCTCTCAGTAACTGACAAACAGGATTGCATGTGAGAGGGCGCATTGTGGACCCATGGCAGTGCCCTATTTCTGAAAGAGGGCTAATAATAAAATACAAAAAATGTTTGAGTCAAAATGAACTTTAGGAGTTCAAAAATCAACCCACATAAAATGTCATCCCAGTTACTCATCCCCAGAAAGAAATAAACTGCTCTCAAACCATCCTTATGCCAAATAATATGTAAAGGGATTCAATATCTCCTGTAAGATCATGTCTGAATCCAAAGAGATTGCATCCAATTTAGCCAAAAAATCCATAAAATCTCTGCTTTAGGAGGGAAGGGTCTAAACCTAAGGTTTGAGATAGTGGTCAATAAATTTACATACTGGATCACATAGTCCTCCCCACCCTGGGACAATTGCACATGTTGGGGAGTTCAGAGGATCTTTATGGATATTTTGGTGTCGATAAAATGGGATTCTTGGATATATAACAATCTCTCAAGAATCCTTTTTTGAATTAATACCCTATTCATATGTGTATAAAGTGTAACAATTGCTCTTTTTGGAATATGCTGACTTGAATGATGGTTGGTGCATGCAAATATATATATATATATATATATATATATATATATATATATATATATATATATCTATTAGTGATGAGCGAGCATGCTTGTAACTACTCGGTACTCGCACGAGTATCGCTGTACTCGGGCTGCTCGGCGGGGACCGAGTAATCTCGCGATACTCGTGCTGTACTCGTGGTCTTCATTTCTGCATGTTGGCGCTCTTTTGAGAGCCAGCCCTCATGCAGGGATTGGCTGGCAGACCACTGCAATGCCACAGCCCTGTTAGTTGTGGAATTGCAGTGATTGGCCGGCCTGCACAGCGTGACCGAGCCTTTATATCGGCCGGCGCGCTGTGCTCTGCTCACAGCTATCCAGACTGTCAGTGCAGGGAGAGTGTCGCTGATTCAGGGAAAGCTTTGCGGCCCTTTATAGCTTTTTCAGTTGCAGGGCTGCAAACAGTGTGACCAAAAGTCCTTCTCAGGACTATTCTAGTTGTATACAGGCAGGCAGGGTATAGCCAGGTCGGAGTACAGTAGCAGAGTCCTTCTCAGGACTATTGTTGCTATATACAGGCAGGGTATAGCCAGGTCTGAATACAGGCTAGTGACCAAAAGAGTCCTTGTCAGGACTATTGTACCAGTATACAGGCAGGCAGGCAGGCAGGGTAGTGGTGACCGTATACCAGCCTTCATCATATCTGGGGCTGGTGTACACAGTGTAAAACAGTCCAGATAGTGTCTGACTTGTCTGTAATTGTCGCTCCCCAAAAAAACCTGTTAGGTTCTTATTGCGTCCGTGCTTGGTTTTTAAAACCGCACGTGTGTGCCTGTTGGTGGCAGCGTACAGGTGCACTTGTGTGCAATTTCCAGAAACTTTGATATAACGCACAAGTAGTGAATACACGTCAGCACAGCATTGCAAAATGCGCAAGGGCATTGGCAAGGAACAAGGAAGTGGACGTGATGGTGGTGCAGGCAGAGGCCGAGGTCGTGGGCAAGCTCTAATTTCGCCACAACAAAGGGCCACATCTAGTCGCTCGCACGTCCTGTCCCAAATTCTTGGGGACCGCAGCAGTACACCGCTCTTAAACCAAGACCAGTGTCAACAGGTTGTTAGTTGGATAGCGGATAATGCTTCCAGTCAGATTGGCACCACCACAAACACTCTGTCTTCCACACGGTCAAGTGTCAGTAGCCGTGATACTGCACCGCACATTTCTGAACCTGATCCTCCTTCCTACCACCAGGCTGAGTACACGTCCTCCTCGGACATTAATGATCCCACACTTGGACACTCGGAAGAGCTGTTCACGTTTCCATTCACACATTCTGGCCTCTCGCCAGCTCATATTGAAGTGGGTCATGAGGAGATCGTCTGTACAGATGGCCAAATATTTGAGCAGCCACGTTCTCACGAAGTTGGCAACGTGTCTCAACAAGTGGTGGACGATGATGAGACACAATTGTCAGGAAGTCAGGAGGAGGAGCAGGGTGCGGAAGAGGAAGACGACGTGGTGGATGATCCAGTAACTGACCCAACCTGGCAGGAGGATATGCAGAGCGAGGACAGCAGTGCACAGGGGGAGGGAGGCGTAGCATCACAACAGGCAGTAAGAAGCAGGGTGGTGGCCCCAGGCAGAAGTCAGGCAACCGTTCCCCGGAACAACACGACGACACAAGGTGCCTGTACAAATGTTAGGTCTTCCCGAGTCTGGCAGTTTTTTAAGTTGGATCCAGATGATTCAAAAAAGGCCATTTGCAACACCTGCCGTGCCAGCATCAGCAGGGGTACCAAAACTAGCAGCCTGACCACCACCAGCATGATCAGGCACATGTCAGCCAAGCACCCGACTTTGTGGGAAGTACAACAGAGTCGAGGAGCAGTGCTTGCTGATGTCACTGCTACGTCTTCGCTGGTTGTGCATGCGAGCCAATCCTCTGTCCATGCTGCCTGCGAACAAGCCTCCTCCACTCCTGCACCTGCAGTTGCCTACGCAGAAAGAACACCATCATCAAGCACGTCCTTGTCCCAGCGCAGCGTTCAGTTATCCATTCAGCAAACCTTTGAACGCAGGCGCAAATACACTGCCAACACCCCACATGCCACAGTTCTAAATGCTAACATTTCGCGACTGCTTGCGCTGGAAATGTTGCCTTTTAGGCTGGTGGAGACAGAAGCATTCCGTGACCTGATGGCGGCAGCTGTCCCACGTTACTCGGTCCCCAGCCGCCACTATTTCTCCCGGTGTGCCGTCCCCGCGTTGCATAACCACGTGTCACAAAACATCACACGTGCCCTGAACAACGCTGTTTCACCCAAGGTCCACCTAACCACAGACACGTGGACAAGTGCTTGTGGGCAAGGCCGCTACATCTCGTTGACGGCACACTGGGTTAATATTGTGGAAGCTGGGACCCAGTCTGAGCGAGGGACGGAACACGTCCTTCCCACACCAAGGTTTGCAGGCCCTACCTCAGTCAGTGTTTCACCCACACTCTACAGCTCCGGAATGTCATGCTCTTCAGCCTCCTCCTCCTCCTGCGCATCCTCATCCACTGTGCCCTCCACACCAGTCACAAGCTGGAAGCACTGCAGCACTGCCTCGGCGAAGCGGCAACAGGCTGTGCTGAAGCTAATCTGCATAGGTGACAAACCCCACAATGCAGAAGAGCTGTGGACAGCTCTGAAACAGCAGGCAGATCACTGGCTCACACCTCTGAACCTAAAGCCAGGAAAGGTCGTGTGTGACAATGGCCGGAACTTGGTGGCGGCTTTCAGGCGAGGCCAGCTGACACATGTTCCATGCGTGGCCCATGTGCTCAACCTCGTGGTTCAGCGGTTTATAAAGTCATACCCAGAGCTGTCTGATCTGCTGGTAAAAGTTCGCCGCCTGTCTGCACATTTTCGAAAGTCACCTACTGCTTCAGCCGGCCTTGCCGGCTTTCAGCGCCGTTTGCATCTTCCGGCTCACAGACTGGTGTGTGATGTCCCCACGCGTTGGAATTCAACTCTGCACATGTTGGTCAGGATATGTGAGCAGAAGAGGGCAGTTGTTGAGTACCTGCATCACCTAAGCCGTCGGGAAATGGGTCAAACTCCACACATAACACCTGAGGAGTGGAGATGGATGTCAGACCTATGTACCATCCTCCAAAAATTTGAGGACTCCACCAAGATGGTGAGTGGTGATGACGCCATTATTAGCGTCACCATACCGCTACTCTGCCTTCTAAAACGGTCTCTGCTGAAAAACAAACATGATGCATTGCAGGCGGAGCGCGATGAGTTGCAGCAAGAAACAGTAGTGGGTGTGGGTGATAACACACAGCCCAGCCTCGTCTCATCACAACGTGCAGTGGAGGACTATGACGAGGAGGAGGATGAAGACATGGAGCAACTCTCCGGCCAAATTGAGGATATGACATGCACACCAGTCATATCCTCGGTTCAGCGTGGCTGGCCAGAGGACAGGGTAGATGAGGAGGAGGAGGAGGAGGAGGAGGAGGAGGACAGCATGTTCAGTCATCTTGTTGGTCAGGCTACTGAAGTCCTGGCTGTTAAGAGTCTGGCGCACATGGCTGACTTTATGGTAAGCTGCCTGTCTTGTGACCCTCGCGTTAAGAACATCTTGGCCGACAATCATTACTGGTTGGTAACACTGTTAGACCCACGCTACAAGGAGAACTTTTTGTCTCTTATTCCCGTGGAGGAGAGGTCAACCAAAATTCAGCAGTTCCGGAAGGCCATACTCACGGAAGTAGGCAAAGCATTCCCCTCACAAAACGCTAGCGGCATAGGTCAGGAATCAGTGGACAACCGAGGCGTACAGCCGAGAGAGGCACAAGTCCAATCCGCCAGAGGTAGGGGAACAGTCTTTAAGATGTGGGACAGTTTTCTCAGCCCCTCACGTACCACAGCCCCTGAGGTGCGGGGTAGTGCCACAAGAAATCCTAAGTTTGCCCAGATGCTGAAGGAGTACCTTGCAGATCGAACAACTGTACTCCGACATTCCTCTGTGCCTTACAATTATTGGGTATCCAAGCTGGACACGTGGCATGAATTGGCTCTCTACGCCTTGGAAGTCCTGGCCTGCCCTGCTGCTAGCGTTTTGTCAGAGCGTGTTTTTAGTGCCGCAGGTGGAATCATTACAGATAAACGCACCCGCCTGTCAACTGAAAATGCTGACAGGCTGACTCTGATCAAGATGAACAAGGGTTGGATTGGGCCAGACTTCACCACACCACCAGCAAATGAGAGCGGAATTTAAAGTTTGCCATGTACCTCCACTCACCCATGGGTACACACTTCTGGACTTTGGATAATCGCTGGACTGCTCCTCCTTCTCCTCATGCGCCACCATGATGATGACCGTTACAAATTGCAATACTTAGGCCTTTGTTTCAGGTATACCCCCAGTGGTAAATTTTTTCGCCCATTCTTTGCAGAATGGACATTACAACGACAGGAGACCCGCTCCTTTGCAATGGGAACAATGATTGAGGCCCTCATGCACGTCTCTACCCAGGGACAACATGGAGCCTCCCAATTTTTGGCTGCCCTGCCTAAGGGCTATACTATAATACACCCACTTCCTTAAAATGGACACTTAATGTTTTGAGGCCCTCATGCACGTCTCTACCCAGGGACAACATGGAGCCTCCCAATTTTTGGCTGCCCTGCCTAAGGGCTATACTATAATACACCCACTTCCTTAAAATGGACACTTAATGTTTTGAGGCCCTCATGCACGTCTCTACCCAGGGACAACGTGGAGCCTCCCAATTTTTGGCTGCCCTGCCTAAGGGCTATACTATAATACACCCACTTCCTTAAAATGGACACTTAATGTTTTGAGGCCCTCATGCACGTCTCTATCCAGGGACAACGTGGAGCCTCCCAATTTTTGGCTGCCCTGGCAAAGGGCTATACTGAAATAGACCCACTTCCTTACAATGGGCACTTCAGGTTTACAGGCCATCATGCACGTCTCTATCCAGGGACAATGTGGAGCCTCCCAATTTTTGGCTGCCCTGGCAAAGGGCTATACTAAAATAGACCCACTTCCTTACAATGGGCACTTCAGGTTTACAGGCCATCATGCACGTCTCTATCCAGGGACAATGTGGAGCCTCCCAATTTTTGGCTGCCCTGGCAAAGGGCTATACTAAAATAGACCCACTTCCTTACAATGGGCACTTCAGGTTTACAGGCCATCATGCACGTCTCTATCCAGGGACAATGTGGAGCCTCCCAATTTTTGGCTGCCCTGGCAAAGGGCTATACTACAATAGACCCACTTCCTTACAATGGGCACTTCAGGTTTACAGGCCATCATGCACGTCTCTATCCAGGGACAATGTGGAGCCTCCCAATTTTTGGCTGCCCTGGCAAAGGGCTATACTGAAATAGACCCACTTCCTTACAATGGGCACTTCAGGTTTACAGGCCATCATGCACGTCTCTATCCAGGGACAATGTGGAGCCTCCCAATTTTTGGCTGCCCTGGCAAAGGGCTATACTGAAATAGACCCACTTCCTTACAATGGGCACTTCAGGTTTACAGGCCATCATGCACGTCTCTATCCAGGGACAATGTGGAGCCTCCCAATTTTTGGCTGCCCTGGCAAAGGGCTATACTGAAATAGACCCACTTCCTTACAATGGGCACTTCAGGTTTACAGGCCATCATGCACGTCTCTATCCAGGGACAATGTGGAGCCTCCCAATTTTTGGCTGCCCTGGCAAAGGGCTATACTGAAATAGACCCACTTCCTTACAATGGGCACTTCAGGTTTACAGGCCATCATGCACGTCTCTATCCAGGGACAATGTGGAGCCTCCCAATTTTTGGCTGCCCTGGCAAAGGGCTATACTGAAATAGACCCACTTCCTTACAATGGGCACTTCAGGTTTACAGGCCCTCATGCACGTCTGTATGCAGGGGCATTGGTGAACCTCACAATTTTGGACTGCCCTGGCAAAGGAAAATGCTACAAAGACTCACTTCCTCAAAATGGGCACATTAGACTCAAGAGGCCTTCATGTACGTCTCTTCTCAGGGACATCGGAGTGCCACACAATGTTTTCACGTAAAATCTTTCATGTATTAATCTCAAAAAGTAACATACACCAGCTCTATCTCACTATTGGGTATGTGCCCTTAACATTTCTGCCATGAAAAATCATTTTGGGGTCATTTTGGAAGGTTTTCTGGTGAGTCCGTAAAAATGGCGTGAAACACGGACAAAATTGTTCACAGCTGTGACTTTTGAGTGATAAATGCTTCAAGGGGTCTTCCCCATGCTGTTGCCATGTCATTTGAGCACTCTTCTGAGACTTTTGTGACATTTTTAGGGTTTCTCCATGCTGCCGGGGGGTCATTTCACAAAAATACTCGGGTCTCCCATAGGATAACATTGGGCTCGTTGCTCGGGCCGAGTACACGAGTATCTTGGGAGGCTCGGCCCGAGCTTCGAGCACCCGAGCTTTTTAGTACTCGCTCATCACTAATATCTATATATCTATATACAGTACAGACCAAAAGTGTGGACAAACCTCATTCAAAGAGTTTTCTTTATTTTCATGACTCTGAAAATTGTAGATTCACATTGAAGGCATCAAAACTATGAATTAAAACATGTGGAATGAAATACTTAAAGTCTGAAACAACTGAAAATATGTCTTATATTCTAGGTTCTTCAAAGTAGCCACCTTTTGCTTTGATTACTGCTTTGCACACTCTTGGCATTCTCTTGATGAGCTTCAAGAGGCAGTCACTGGAAATGGTTTTCCAACAGTCTTGAAGAAGTTCCCAGAGATGCTTAGCACTTGTTGGCCCTTTTGCCTTCACTCTGTGGTCCAGCTCACCCCAAACCATCTCGATTGGGTTCAGGTCTGGTGACTGTGGAGGCCAGGTCATCTGGCGTAGCACCCCATCACTCTCCTTCTTAGTCAAATAGCCCTTACACAGCCTGGAGGTGTGTTTGGGGTCATTGTCCTGTTGAAAAATAGATGATGGTTCAACTAAACGCAAACCGGATGGAATAGCATGCCGCTGCAAGATGCTGTGGTAGCCATGCTGGTTCTGTATGCCTTCAATTTTGAATAAATCTCCAACAGTGTCACCAGCAAATCACCCCCACACCATCACACCTCCTCCTCCATGCTTCACGGTGGGAACCAGGCATGTAGAGTCCATCCGTTCACCTTTTCTACAAAGACACGGTGGTTGGATCCAAAGATCTCAAATTTGGACTCATCAGACCAAAGCACAGATTTCCACTGGTCTAATGTCCATTCCATTCTTTAGCCCAAACAAGTCTCTTCTGCTTGTTGCCTGTCCTTAGCAGTGGTTTCCTAGCAGCTATTTTACCATGAAGGCTGCTGCACAAAGTCTCCTCTTATCAGTTGTTCTAGAGATGAGATGTCTCCAAACTTTTGGTCTGTACTGTGTGTATATATATATATAATTGGGGAGAAAGGTTGAACTAGGTGGATCTAGGTCTTTTTTGAATCTATGAAACACTGTAACTATAAATATCATGGTCCCTCTCATTTGACACTTATTGTGTAGAACTTTGCTGCTTTTTGCTTCCTTCCCTTTTTTGATCCTTTTCGAATTCTTCATGAATTTTGTTGATTGTTTTAAATCTTTGTTAATAAACTTCTATATATTTTGATATCTAATGGCTGATTTACAGTTACTGTTCTTGTAATCGCTTGCAGCTTTCTATATTGTATGACTATACAGAAAGAAGAAATGCAGAAATCCCCGGATTTACTTTTGATTGAGCTGAACTTTACAATGTAAATTACAACCTGCGATTTGGGCATTTCTTAATGACATCCTGCCGGGAGAGAACGGAGCGACTGTTCATCAACTTTATATACTCACAGTTGCTGACAATCTAAATGGTTTACAGTTTCTTCTGTGCTGGTATTTGTCATGGCGCTACATCTGTAGACTTCCAGAGCATTGTGCTACTTTCCAAGACATATTATTTACTTATTCCACAGAACAATAAGTTACATAAATCATCCGCTTTCCACTTTCTACTTACTTGTTGACTTGCATCAAATTCTCCGCTGACATAAATCTTTACCGGTGCGCCGGCTCAAAATAAGCCAATAAAAAAATAGGGTATTAACCTCTTCCTGACCGGGTGATTTTCTACTTTTGTGCTGTCATGTTTCTCCCCTCCTTCTTCCAAGAGCCATAACTTTGTTATTTTTTTTTGTCAAGCCATTTGATGGCTTTTAAAATATATTTTTCGCTTTATAAGACGCACTGGTTTATAAGACGCAACCCTAATTAAAAGGAAAAAAATAGGAAAAAATAATTCTTAATGTTAAAATTAGGGTCTGTCTTGTAATCCTAGTGCGTCTTATAACATCTCACCAGGGGGGAGCGGCAGTGGTGGAGCGGCTCAGGAAAGTCACAGGAGGCAGGGTAGGTGATGCTGCGGACTCGAGGGAGGGAATGTTGTGGCTCAAGAGGGTTAGTGGATGAAGGGTCTTTGATACTGTGGTCTCTGGGGTGTCATAGTGGCAGGCGCCATTGATCTGCAGGTTGACAAGGTGGGCTTCAAGAAAATGGCCATGCAGACAACATATGCACAGATAGGAATCCGCTGCAATTTTCTCGAAATCCATCGTGTCATTCTGCGCATGCGCCACCTCCGCAGCCGTTTTCTTGATTTCCATCACAACAACCGTGGGCGATTCAATTGCGCCCGCCAAAGCGACACCTCCAAGCCAGCAGTATCACCGACCCGCCATCCATTGGCCCTCCTGAACCGCTCCACTGCAGTGACACCCTCTCCTCTGAGCCCTCAGTATGGCCGACCTTGCCTCCTGTGACCCAGCTCCACCACTGCCACCCCCAGTTTTTTTGGGGGGGGCGGGGGGGAGTCCAGAAAATACAGTAATATAATATATATATATATATATATATATATATATATATATATATACACACACACACACATATATATACAGTATATATATATATATATATATATATATACTCTGTATATATATGTATATATATACTGTATATATATATATATATATATATATATATATATATATATATATATATTTGTGCGAGAAAGTGTTTGCCCCCTTCCAGAATTCTTATTATTTTGCGCATTTCTCACACATAACTGTTTCACATCACCAAACAAATGTAAATATTAGACAAAGAGAACACAAAGACAAAATGCAGTTTATAAATGAAGATCTTTATTGTTAAGGAAAAAAGAAATATATACCTACAGGGCCCTATGTGGAAAAGTGATTGCCCCCTAAACCTAATAACTGGTTGGGTCACCATTAGCAGCAACAACTGCAATCAAGCATTTGCGATAACTGGCAATGAGTCTTTTACAGCGCTCTGGATGATTTTTGGCCACTCATCTTTGCAGAATTGTTGTAATTCGGCCACAGGAGGGTTTCCAAGCATGATCCACCTTTCTAAGGTTATGCCACAGCATTTCAATCGGATTAAGGTCAGGATTTTGACTGGGCCACTCCAATGTCTTAATTTTTCTTAAGCCATTTAGAGGTGGAAATGCTCGTGTGTTTTGGATCATTGTCCTGCTGTATAACCCATGTGCGTTTCAGCTTGAGCTCCAGAACAGATGGCCGGACATTCTCCTTCGGGATTTTTTGGTAGACACCAGAATTCATGGGTCCATTTACCACAACAAGTCTTCCAGGTCCTGAATCAGCCCCAGACCATCACACTACCACCACCATACTTTACTGTGGGTATGATGCTCCTTATCTGAAATGCTGTGTTTCTTCTAGTTTAGATGTAATGGGACATTCACCTTCCAAAAAGTCCAACTTTTGTCTCGTCAGTTCACATAGTATTCTCCCATAAGTCTTGGGGATCATCAAGACAAAACAAGGCAAAACTGAGCCTTTATGTTCTTCTTGCTCAGCAGTGGTTTTTGTCTTGTAGCCATGCCGGCCATTTTGGCCCAGTCTCTTTCTTATGGTAGTAAAGTCATGAACACTGACCTTACCTGAGGCAAGTGAAGCCTGCATAGCTTTGGATGTCTTTGTGGAGTGTTTTGTGACCTTTTTGATGAGTTGCAGCTGCACTCTTGGGATAATTTTGATCGGCCGGTCTCTCCTGGGAAGGTTCACCACTCTTCCATGTTTTTACCATTTGTGGATAATGGTTGTCACTGTGGTTCACTGGACTCCCAAACCTTTAAAGATGGCTTTATAACCTTTTTTTTTAGACTGATAGATATCAGTTACTTGTTTCTCATTTGTTCCTGAATTTTTCGGATTGTATCATGATGTCGATCTTTTGAGGATCTTTTGGTCTGCCTCACTTTGTCAGGCAGGTCCTATTTAAGTAATTTCCTGATTGAGAACAGATGTGGCAGTAATCAGGCCTGGGAGTGGATAGGGAAATTGAACTCAGTGATAAACCACAGTTTATTTATGTTTTATGTGGTGGGGCAGGGCGGGGGCAATCACTTTTTCACACAGGGCTCTGTAGGTTTGCATTTCTTTTTCCCTTAATAATAAAGACCTTCTTTTATAATCTGCCTTGTGTGTTACTTGTGTTATCATTGTCTAATATTTACATTTTTTTTGGTGATGTGAAACATATATAAGTGCAAGTGCATATAAACATGCAAAAGAATCAGAAAGGGGCAAAAAGGGGGCAAAAACTTTTTTTCACCACTGTTTATTTCAGTGTTAAAAAAACTTTGTAAAAAAAAAACTATGGGTGAAACTTTCTCCAAAACTATTTCTACCCCCTGCACTTCAGGTCAATACCTTCTCGTCCATAGGAGGAGAGAAGAACATCAAGTTTAGCGTCAATTTTCATAAAATATATTCAGAAAGATTTTAGTTGCCGCTTTTCTAGCAAAATAGCTGAAAAATCCCCGCCCTTAACTACTGACCACATCCCCTTTATTGTGCCAGTCAAAGACCTACTCCTTCACCTTACCCTTAAAATCTATCTGATGCATTAACAATTGTCATGACTCCTCTGTGCAGAGCATCTGACACTGGAGATGTTCTGCTGTGTTTTCTTGACTGCTGAGCTGGCAGGTTGATTGACAGCGCAGGATTCCATTCTGGTTCTGGGAGATGTGTGCTCTGGTGTTTCATCTTTCTGGGAACTGTCATGTTTCTTTACTGAACCTTGCCAGTTGTACATTCTGGTTTGGTAGTTGTGCTGTTAACCTGTGTCTTTGCTTTGTTCTGATCTCTGTTTTCTGACCCCGGTTTGTTGCCTGACTTATCTTTGCTCACTCCCTGTTCCTGTCATGACTTCCAGGCTTTTGACCCTGGACCGTTATCTGACTACGTCTCAGTTTCCTCCCTGAAATTATTACGTGCCTTCCTGGAATACTCACCCTGGATCATGACCTGACTATGCCTGAATTCTCCCTGTGTCCATATGTATCCTCCTTGGACCAGACCCCAGCTTTCCTGACTACTCTTCCATCTGTACTACCCGTAAATAGTGGCTTGCATTACATCAATAAGAGGTGGAGGAGAAGAGAGGTGTGAAGGGGAGGGAGATGCAGCTGCAGATTTACTCTCTTTATATCTGTCAGATTGTATATGTCAAAATGGGCCATACCAGAAAATTGCTCTAGTACAAAGAGAAACCCATCCAATCAGACAGTAAATATGTAGGAATTACACAACTCTTGGTCTTGTAGGTCATTCCTCATCCACCAAAATTGTGCATGGACGTCGGGAAAGGCCAGGATGTGGTTGGCTGCTTGGAAAAAAATAATGGGTTTTCGGAATAATTGAAAAGCTTCAGGCAGGAGACGGCTGAGAACGAAAGATTTGTTTTCCGTCGTGGGTGACTGTAAAAGTTAATCAGGTTAAGACTTGTGATCCAGTACTACAGGCGGCGAAGACACGGAGCGCCGAGTATTAACAAAGCTGCAAGAAGTCGTAGGAACAATGCAGAGATACATGTTTTATGTATGGAAACAGCAGGCCGGGAGAAATATGAGGAGACGAGGATGACGGGGTCTTCATAACAAGGGGATCAACAATAATACGCTGTCTCCATTTCACAAAGGAACCAAGGTTAGTTCAAGTCAGCAGAAGGCCATGCTACGTTGAGCGGTGGAGACGGTCCACAGCCGGTCCACAGCCGGTCCACAGCCAGTCCACAGCGACTATGGGCACAAGAGGATGCTACATAAAAAATATTATTACAATTTTTGAGTTTGGAATATTTCATGGAAAATAATCAAGAAAAGTTTTATTTTGAGCCTGAAGAGGCCGGAGAAACCAAAACTGGTGGGAAAGTCTTCTTGCTACAAAAGGTCATCATGGCTGCTACAAAAGTTGGAAGGAGAATAACTTATGGAAGACTTGTCTTCTTCACAAACACAGACAAAAAGGAGGGAAGGAAACTGTCATGGGGGTCACATTTAGTTTTAAAAAATCACAGAATACTAGGAAGGGTGATAAATCTAAAATGTTTGACGAAGTTGAATGAAGCAATTGGCCTGATCCAGAAGCCCTATGACACCTCCTGGCTCTGTACACATCTAGTTTGTTGGCTACTTTGTGACCATTCCATGAGGAAGTGGTAAGAAAGTTTGTGTCTTCCTAGAATTTGGCGTATGGGGCCACCTCCCCCATAACTCCCTCCAGGCCACACCGTTGGTACACACAATACTTATGGGCACTACTGTACTGTGAAAGGGAGAGGGAAGACAAAAAACAACTCTCACAAGGGCGGATCTATGATTGCTAGTTATTGTGCATTATTTGTCCTTATCACATCAGCCTTGGTTATTTTCTTTGGGTCCCATTCACCTTCACAAATGGTGAAAAAAATGA
Organism: Anomaloglossus baeobatrachus; assembly: GCF_048569485.1. Taxonomy (NCBI): domain Eukaryota; kingdom Metazoa; phylum Chordata; class Amphibia; order Anura; family Aromobatidae; genus Anomaloglossus; species Anomaloglossus baeobatrachus. The sequence goes on along the minus strand of NC_134360.1, from coordinate 227,258,992 downwards.
GAATTTCACTTGTTCTTCTAATCCCTAAGAATCATCCCATATTTGCCAAAATGTTTTCCTTTTTTTTACACTACTGAAACTCATATTTTGGTGGGGGGGGGATTCTGAGATTCACAA
>NC_134360.1:227236375-227253875 GCF_048569485.1 Anomaloglossus baeobatrachus | reverse complement strand
TCAGCCGAATGAGGAGTCTATAATTGGCCGCCGTCTTCGCTTGGTGCCACAATCCTGGATGAAGCAACGTGGAATCAATGTGTCAAGAAGATGTCACCCCAAGAAGATACAATGTTTACAGCCTAAAATAGAAGCCTGCGGTTATTAGGGACGAGGTGCTCCTCAATGAGGCTCACGGGGGATGGGGAGGGGAACGGAGACGGTAATTGCCTCCAAACACGTGAAATATTGATAACTATTTGCGTTATATTCCTAAGTGCTCAGACTGTCCAAACCTCCCAAAATTCTGTCTTAAAAAAATATGTAGACTATAAAATAAAAAATTGTAATTAGATTTGAAGTTGCCACAAAGCTTTATAAATGTCTTATTATTATCAGACGATCTCTTGTGGATTATTATCTGTGCTCATCCTGAGTCTCCTGATTCATGACTATAATGATAAACCTACTGTGGCGCCCCTGGGCTTCAGGCACCACAGGGCATTACACTTCCTTTAAGGGGTAATATCCATCCCGGGTTAGGAGGGGGTTAACTGCCGGTGCCTTCACAAAACACACAGATACAACAGTAAGGTGCCTTCACACAGGAAGTTGGATTAGGGCGGACAGGGTAGTTAGCCATCACGAAGCATGGGACTTCCCCAATCGCTAGGACAACCAATGGGGACGGGCACCACATGGGGTAGGAGTAGGCGCAACCATCTCACTAGAGCAGACTTTCCCGGGCACAGCTTGGGATAACATCTTGCACAGACAACGGGAGTTGAGCGTTTCTATTTCTGCGTGGGGCCCGTGGCTTGGAGCTGGAGGCTCGGCCCGGGTTCTGGATAGAAACTGAGGGACACCTCACTAAAAAAGACTTACACAGGCACCGGAGGTGACTGCCAACTATCCAGGATAGGCTGGTGCCCATCGTAGCGGAGTTCAGTACTCTGGGGCAGCGCCTGAACTATCAGTGAGTAAAAGACCTGGAACCGCAGCTCCTGCCTCTGCCTCTCTTTTACCGGCGCTGTCGCCCAGCGCTGTGGCACCAACGGGAACTACCGCCACCTCCGTCCATCCTCCATCATCCTCCTCGGGGTAACCCCGCTCCGCCTGTGGGGAGTGACACCATCCCGGCTGCGCCCTCACCATCAGCTTCGAAGAGCAGCACCCACAGTGGCGGCTCATCCCTGGCCGCGGACCACATGTGGTATCACGATCTAAAAAGACTTTCCTAACCGTCACTACCACCCCCATCCTCCATCCTTCCTCCCATCCACCATCTTCCCTCCCTTCTGTACGCCTTGGCGTCATGAAACCGGGCCAGGCCAGCCCATGATGACGCAGAGGATCTGCACCCCCGGCCCGGGGACAAGTCGGGTTGAAACCCCTCGGTTGTTATGTTACAATGTAAATACAGGCAATATCCAAGGAGGAGTGTAATAGAGAGAAGCGAATCGATACCAGACCCTGGTTCAGCCGCCGGGTCCATGACTGCAAACTTCTCCCACCGGCAGAAGTCCCAGCGCCTCCTGTGGTTGTTGCCCACATGATGTCCTGCTGGGGCTACAATTCGTAAAAGGCGCTGTGGATTCCAGCAGACAGGAGGCGGTATGCACGATGCTCATCCAGCGGCTGCAAAAACCCAACATGGCCGGTGGATCAAGATCCTGCAAATTAGTTCACCCATCTCTACTGAATAGCGTGCCGCAGTGACAACAAGGAGACATAACAAATTACAAGATCGGTTGTTGGAAAGCAAAATGTAAAGAGCAATTTTTATCTCTTTGGAAAATTACTTGATCTGCCAGAAGGATGAAATTTACAGAAAGGAGCAGAGAGTGGTGGACTGGAAGGAAAGAAGGAAGGTGCGGCAATGGACAGGGAGATGAGAGGCATGGGGAGAAGATGATTGTCCAGAAGGATGGATTGCAAGAAGCAGGGATTCCTGAGGATGGCAGTGCTTGGGCCGCTGGCTCCGCTTTCTCAGCCGCCAGCCCTTTAATTTCTCTTTAGACTGTGAGCATGTGCACAAAGTGTTCAGTACCGGACCCTACAGTGCATGCAACTGTAGGAATATGGACACAACGTTCTGTGCAACCTTGTGAGATTAGTGATGGGACACGGCCCTTTGCTGGCCAAAGAAAGAATAGCCAGAAGACAGGAAGTAACCTAGGAATCAAAAACCGGGGAATTGGTTCCAAAGGAAGATCTTTCAGAGGAGGACCAGTTCAGCAGGAGGCAACAAAAGAGGAAGAGGTTTGAGGAGTCCGAAAAGTGACCAGAAGAGGAGGTCTGGCGCAAAGTGGGGCAAGTGCAGGGACGTGTATGCAGAGGTGAGGAAGGACGCCTCCTCTGCAAAGGAGTTGAGCAACATGATGACTGCTCTGGAGCAGAATGGAACAGGTTGTCCGCCACACCGAAACACCCGCACCGCTCGCCATGACCCCCCACTATGCCTGTCAATATGTCGCGGGGCGGGGAGGAGGGTGTCAGCACACCGCGCTCACCCCTTCTGCTCGGGTCCGGCAGTTGCTCCTGGTGGCTCGAGCCGTGGGCCGGATCCCGGGGTGTCTCGAGCGACACTCCTCGCCCGTGAGTGAAAGGGGGGTGTTTGTTGGGTGTGGGGATTGTTATAGTTCGTGACGCCACCCACGGTTGTGGTGATTGCACCACCGCTGCTCAGTGTGGGGGTCCCGGGGATGGTGATGCGGAGCAGCCAGGTGTTGTGTTGCCCCTCCGTGGGTAGGGGTTGGTGATCCCGGGGCCCGGTGATGAGATGTGAAGTGTAGGGCCTGGAGGGCGCAGGGGCGCGGGGGCAGCGCTGTGCCTTGCGGCACTATGGTACTCACTCAGCCTGACACACGGACACAGTTTGTACGGTAAACCAACGGCTGGTAGGACGGTCCCACAGACGGCTGCACCTGCACTCCCGGTAGGTAACGGTGACGTTTCTCTTCCTTGCACCTATGTTGTCTGATGGTAGCGGTGGATTCCCTCCGGTTACCCGCTCCCCGACTGCAATCTGGGCCGGAGGAGCTCTACACTTTGCCCGCAGGCGCTGGCCCTGGGGAAACTTGTGCCTTGGCGGTGGCGGTGTCTCCCCGGTAATGGTCGGGCTGTTGCCGTCAATAGGGACTTGGTTGCTGGGGGATCTGCGTCCCCGTCACTGACGGATTTGGCAAATTTGGCGACTCCTAGCCTTGCCGGGGTCCGAGAGGCCCCTGCCCTTGTGCTGACTGTCCTTCGGAACACTGCTCCAGACCACCGGGCACACAGCCAACGGGGTCCTTCCAGGAACTTCCAAACTGTCCCCCTCCAAACAGTCACCACCGTCGCTGACCTTGCTGTTCTGGCCCTACACATGGCTGGGCTCTCAGGCTTTCTTTCCTTCTGTCACTTTGCTTGCTTTCCTCCTTTACTCCCTTCACTTTCACTTTGTTGTTTACTTTAGCCCCTGCCTGGGCTACTCCTCACTCCTTCCACTTCCTCCTCCCTCACTCGACTCTCCCTGGACTCTAACTGCCTGGTTACTTCCTGCCTCCAGTGTTGTGAGCTCCTTGGTGGGCGGAGCCAACCGCCTGGCCCACCCCCTGGTGTGCATCATCAACCTCTGGAGGAAGGCAACAAGGATTTCTGGTTAGCAGGTGTGCCTACCTGGAGTGTGGGGTGTGGTGGTGTTGTGACCTGTGTCCCCTGGCTTGCCCAGGGCGACACATTCCCCCTTAGCAAAATGCAGACCGTCCGCGGGCTGCCGTCCTACACCGGTTTTATTTTTCTGTAAAAGGGGATAACAAGGGTTAATCAAACATCAATAACATTTTTAATCAAAAACTCTTCCCAAACGGGAGGCACATTTTCTTAAACGTTGCAACGGTATACGGTCACGGTTTCCGCTCTCTCCCACCCAAGCAACCTGGCCCTGATGCTGCCCCTAAAACCCAGGCAGCACCCCTTGACCCACAGTCCACCACAAGTTACCCGAGCGGGATCTGTCCTTCCCCTCCAGAGGGTGGCCACCGGTTCCTTTGGTGGCTGGGCCCTGGCCTGCTCTGCTCAGGGCCCTCCCTCCAACCTGCCTCTCCGGAGGCGGTATTGCGGAAACGGTACCCAACATATTTACAAGCCACTTAACGTTTGTGGTTGCCCTGCAGAGTTCACGGGCTTGTCCATGGATAGTTCCCATGCAAATAAACTTAAACGGTCCCCACGGGGACAACGGTGCCGGCTCCAGCCGGTTGCAAATCACACGGTGAATCAGGTGAAGTACTCGGTCATTTTCATTTTCATCATTTCAAACTTTCAAACTTAACAAACAAACAGCAAACTTCTGGTGGTCCCCACGGGGACGGTGCAACGGGCATCCGCTGCCCTACTCCGGTCCGTCTGCGGCTTCTTCCGAGGGAGGGGGTGCAGAGCTCACCTTGCTCTCCGGGCTGCCCCTCAGCTTCACATCCAGGGCAAACCACCCCCTCTCTCCGCAGTGCCGAGTATACCGCACCATGTCTCCCGGTATCAAATTGCGGCCAGGATGCTCCTCGGGCAGGTGAGCATGTACATCCCGCCGGGCTACAAACACCTCGGCCTCCAGGCCCGGTTCGTATATGAACCCGTAGCCCCGGCGGATATCGAATCGCCTCACCTGCCCCTCGTAGAACGGGCCCCGGACACGGAAGGTCGCTTGCCGCAGGTTTTCCTTCTCCCTTATGGCTCGGGCCACCAGCTCGGCTTTCCTTCGCTCCCTCTCCGCGATCTCCAGGCCCAGCTTGGTCGGCTCCCTGTCCCAGTATGGCTCCGGCGCACGGGTTGAGCCCCGCGGGACATCCAGCACGTTACCCACTGTCAGGAAGGTGGGTAGCGTATCCCGCGGTGTCATGGCCTTGGGCGCTGCCTTGCAGCGACAACCCGGCGCCACCTCAGCCGAGGTGTGGGGGATGGGCACAGGGGCTTTCCGCAGTTGGGCCCTCGGTTCGGAGCGGGTCATCGGCTCCGGCTCGGGAAGCTGCTCGGGGACTGTCTCTGGCACAATCTTTGGGGCCTTCCAAGGCAATGCCTCCGGTTTGCTACGGGCTCCGGCTACAGGTCGGTCCGCTGGGGCGGACGGGCTGGGTATCGCTACCGGTTGCGGTGGTAGCGGGCCTAGTGGCGGGGTCACGGCCTCCGAGACGGGTGGCGAGGGAGGCAACGGGGGGAGAGGGCTTGGACCGGGTCCCTCAGCCGCAGCGACCGGTCCCTCCGGGACATAGGGGCGTGGGTCACTCACCCTCCCTTCCTCCGCTTCCTCCTCGCGTCTCCGCACGGCTGCCAAAACGTCCGCCATGTCGGTCTCCCACTCCTCCAGGAGGAGCTGCATTTTGACCTGCAGCCTTAGATGGAGCTGCGCGGTCCGGATCTCCACCCACGCTGCGGTTCCCGGCGCGGGGGCCACGGTGTTTCGGGACGGCATCCACATGGTGTCTTTGCTGTTTGCTTCCAGGAACGGTTTTCTGGCAAGGTCCTGGCGTCCTTGCTTTTATAGCGGCGACTACATGCCGCCAGCCGCCATCGCGTCCCCCTTAGCTCTTTCCGGCCCCTCCTCTCTCGGGGCGGGGTTTTGGCCTTCGCGCTTCTACTGCTCGAGAAGACGCTCGAGCGGGAACTTTTCGCGCCAAAGATGGCGGCTTCTGAAATTTTTCTGCCGGATGCCTCCGGCGGTAACAAGGCGCACCTCTACCTGACGGCAGAGCGGTAAGATCCTGTTCGTGACGCCAAGTTGTCGCGGGCGGGGAGGAGGGTGTCAGCACACCGCGCTCACCCCTTCTGCTCGGGTCCGGCAGTTGCTCCTGGTGGCTCGAGCCGTGGGCCGGATCCCGGGGTGTCTCGAGCGACACTCCTCGCCCGTGAGTGAAAGGGGGGTGTTTGTTGGGTGTGGGGATTGTTATAGTTCGTGACGCCACCCACGGTTGTGGTGATTGCACCACCGCTGCTCAGTGTGGGGGTCCCGGGGATGGTGATGCGGAGCAGCCAGGTGTTGTGTTGCCCCTCCGTGGGTAGGGGTTGGTGATCCCGGCGCCCGGTGATGAGATGTGAAGTGTAGGGCCTGGAGGGCGCAGGGGCGCGGGGGCAGCGCTGTGCCTTGCGGCACTATGGTACTCACTCAGCCTGACACACGGACACAGTTTGTACGGTAAACCAACGGCTGGTAGGACGGTCCCACAGACGGCTGCACCTGCACTCCCGGTAGGTAACGGTGATGTTTCTCTTCCTTGCACCTATGTTGTCTGATGGTAGCGGTGGATTCCCTCCGGTTACCCGCTCCCCGACTGCAATCTGGGCCGGAGGAGCTCTACACTTTGCCCGCAGGCGCTGGCCCTGGGGAAACTTGTGCCTTGGCGGTGGCGGTGTCTCCCCGGTAATGGTCGGGCTGTTGCCGTCAATCGGGACTTGGTTGCTGGGGGATCTGCGTCCCCGTCACTGACGGATTTGGCAAATTTGGCGACTCCTAGCCTTGCCGGGGTCCGAGAGGCCCCTGCCCTGGTGCTGACTGTCCTTCGGAACACTGCTCCAGACCACCGGGCACACAGCCAACGGGGTCCTTCCAGGAACTTCCAAACTGTCCCCCTCCAAACAGTCACCGCCGTCGCTGACCTTGCTGTTCTGGCCCTACACACGGCTGGGCTCTCAGGCTTTCTTTCCTTCTGTCACTTTGCTTGCTTTCCTCCTTTACTCCCTTCACTTTCACTTTGTTGTTTACTTTAGCCCCTGCCTGGGCTACTCCTCACTCCTTCCACTTCCTCCTCCCTCACTCGACTCTCCCTGGACTCTAACTGCCTGGTTACTTCCTGCCTCCATTGTTGTGAGCTCCTTGGTGGGCGGAGCCAACCGCCTGGCCCACCCCCCTGGTGTGCATCATCAACCTCTGGAGGAAGGCAACAAGGATTTCTGGTTAGCAGATGTGCCTACCTGGAGTGTGGGGTGTGGTGGTGTTGTGACCTGTGTCCCCTGGCTTGCCCAGGGCGACACAAATACCCCTGCTACACATGTCAAGTCTCAGACCCCCACTATGCCTGTCAAGATGCCCCGGCCTGGACTACATGGTCAAGCCGCAGACAATGCCAGTCAAGATGGCCATCCATAGGTGACCTGAATCCGCCGGGCTGTTACTTCCTGCCTGGCCGTGCGATACCTAATGCAGGGTTTATAATGGTAGTGATTGAAGTTTAGTTTGTCCCACAAGATAGTGACTGTGACCCATAGAGACAGAGGTTATAGGATTTGAGGACTACAGATGGAGGCTCTGATATATATATATATATATATATATATATACGGTATATATATTCCCCCATAGTAATTAACGTGGGCTACAAGTCATTAGGGAGGAGTGTTTTTCCCTGAATCTGTATGAGCTACTGTGTTGTTTATTGTTGTGCAATTTAAAATCTGAAACTATTCTCCTTGTGACAATTTTCCCCTGTCCCCGTTTGTGTATTGATCAATACAGTTGAGTCACCACTGAGTCTTCCTTCTCTGTGTGCTGCATCCCAGGCCTGCTTTTACACAACGAAGGATTACGTCCTGACACTGGCTAGTGCGGGCAACCTCCTCGAGAACATTAACCATTTACTGCCCACTTCTGTCCTAGAGGCACTGGTGGACATGGACAGAAAAGGGCTCCTGTGCAAGAACAGTATATGGGCCCTTTGCAGCCCAAGGGCTCATATAAACGCTTTGGAGGTGGTAATGGCCCCCTGACCTCTTGGGTCCCTGGTTGCACCACTGATGTGTCCGTCCCTCCCGAGAGGGATAGGGAATGATGTGCTGCTGGATCATAGTGGATGGATAATACATCCTATTTTGTAACATTTATTTCCCACATTTTCTTTTATTTTTATGGGTTGTATTATATTTTTTCTATGATTTTTTAGCTGTTTTTAGCATATTTTTTTCTTTTTTTATACATTTCAATCTGACTATGCGTTACACATTAGTATATGAGGTCCTGACGACGATGATACTAGAGGTCACAGTGATGACACAGAATTAACCCCCTCCCATTATAAGGCTCGGGTTTGCACCCGATAAAAACGGTCGGATTAAGTTAGACTGATCAAAGTTTCATCAGCATGGGGTCTATTATTAAAAAGAAATTCCCATCTTCTTCATTCTGTCATCTGAGTGCGCTACAATTTTTTTAAACACTTGAATTGCCGAGTGCAATCCAATTCATGGAGGCAAAGTTTGCATGTTGTGATTTTTTTGGGGTCCGACCACTGGGTCAGTGGACAATATTGGATGTGTGCGCCGCCTCAGTGAATAACACTGGTCCAAGTGAGATCTGACTGACCACATGGTTGTCTGCACGAGCCCTTAAGGGTGCTTTACACGCTGCGACATCGCTAGCGATTGCTAGCGATGTCGCGAGCGATAGCACCCGCCCCCGTCGTTGGTGCGATATGTGGTGATCGCTGCCGTAGCGAACAATATCGCTATGGCAGCGTCACACGCACATACCTGTGCAGCGACGTCGCTGTTGCTGCCGAACAATCCCTCCTTCAAGGGGGAGGTGCGTTCGACGTCACAGCGACGGCACAAAACGGTCGTCCAATAGCAGAGGAGGGGCGGAGATGAGCGGGACATTAACATGCCACCCACCTCCTTCCTTCCGCATTGCCGGTGGACGCAGGTAAGGAGATGTTTGTCACTCCTGGGGTGTCACACGTAGCGATGTGTGATGCCGCAGGAACGACGGACAACCTGCGTCATGCACCACCAACGATATTATGAAATGTAGCGATGTGTCACCGATCAACGATTTTTGCCGTTTTTGCGATCACTGATCGTCGCTCCTTGTTGTCACACGCTGCGATGTCGCTAACGATCTGACCCCGGCGATATATTGTTAGCGATGTCGCAGCGTGTAAAGCACCCTTTACTCGGATCTCATGTGATTGTGGTTTCACGAGGGGTTAACCATTCTTGCAAAGCCTCCTCCGCACCCGCGGTCTTTACATCTGATATATTTGATTTCCTTGTCTTCATTCTCCAGGAATCGACTTCCTTTATAGACGATGAGAATGTGAGCGGCAAACAAGCTCCAGAGTGGATGATCGTCTGAGTGTCACATTGTTGCGGTCGTGTCGCGGCGGCGAATATTTACATCACATGACTCCGGGAACAGACACTTTGTAGCGGGACGCTGTCTATTTTTACGCGCGTCTCGCGGTGGATATCGACATTCCATGATTACATGTAACCGTGTGAATTTAAAAGACTTGCATAATGCAATCTGTGGAGTAAATATTCTCTCACTAAGATGTTAAAAATGTCAAGGACGCACTTATAGAATCCTAATAAGCTGCGAATTAGGTGCTGCAATCCAGATAAACGTCCTCCGTGACTTGGCAGCTGAGCAGTTTCCCCATTGCAAGAATATCCTGAAGTCTCAAGTTTTGCTTTTCCATCGTATTTAGGTTTGGGACATACGGAGCACAAATCATAATAAAGTGTCTTATTAAAGGTCTCATACAGCACGGTGCCGCGGTACAGTGTATGGCGATATAATGAGATTCATACAGTCATTGAGGTCACAGCGCTGTACTCCAATATCAGACGCTACACATGTGACGTATTCTACAGAGGTGGGGTGGTAGTAGGGACACAGTCTCATGGACCATTACCCATTGCTAACCTTGGGCTTGATGGCAGGTGTGATATTTTTAAAAAATCACAGCTGTCATTAACCCCTTATATTACCTCAATTGTCACTGCTCCAAGGCAATCATGATGAGCTGGGTAAAGATGCTGGAATTGATGCAGCTAATGGATGCGAGTATTCCAGGGTGGCTGTGGGCTGCTATTTTTAGGCTGAGGGGGCCCAATAACCATAGGCCTCCCTAGCCTCAGAATACCAGTCCCCAGCTGTTTACTTTATCTTGGTTGGATATCATAATTAGGGGGGACCACACACCTTTTTTTTAAATTTATTTATTGAAATATTTTTTTTAAAAAGTGCATGGGGTACCTCATATTTTGATACCATACCTGATGAAGGGACCTGAGATGTCTCGAAAGCTTGCTTTGTAACATCATCTTATTTTATTTTAGTTAGCCATTAAATGGTATCACAACTACAAAATTTTAATTTTGTTTCTCTCACTGAGAGATATCAATCATATTTTGATACACAGCCACAATAACGGTCACAGCTGGGGGCTGCAGCCTGTAGCCGTCTGCTTTATCTGTGCTGGGTGTCAATAGAGGGGGACCCTACACCATTTTTTAAAATTATTTACTGTATTTATTGTTCCACTCCACAACCAATCACAGATGCCGGTACACTGGCAATCTGACAGCAACCAATCACAGACACAGTTTCGGGAAAAGCAGTGAATATTCATGAGATTTAATGAGCGAACCCGGAAGCAGTGTAACAGTCACGCGGGAGACTCGGTAGGTAGAATTCTCCCGTTGCATGCATGGACACTAGGTGTCCCGATACGGACCCCGAACTTTACAGTTGGGGTATGGCCATCATTAGTTGTAACCTCTCCAGACCCCCCAATACGCACCCTCGTGGTGGCTGCCGAATATTTCCTATAAGGAGATATGGATTCACTTTAAAGTTGACCTGTCACCAAGACAAAAGTTTCCATTTGGCAGATTTGCAAAAAAAAAAAAATAAGCAGAATATTAAAGGGCGCAAATGAAATAAAATAAGAACATAAACTGGCAACTTTCACAATAGTCCTGTTTAATCGCGTTCTGCATATTTAGGAGCAGCGCATGCCTCTTCTCTGCACAGCGTTCTGTTTATGCAGAATCTATAAGGATCCATATATTTTGCTGCTATTTAGCATTTTAAACACAAACCTAATTTTTACCGTTTGTTGCTTACAGGACATTGATTTATTCTCTACGTATGTACAATACTGGAGAGCACATCACTGCGAACACATAATGTACAGTTATGAATGCAAACAGGGAAATCTGCTGAATAGCAGGCGCCGCCATAAACAAATATTATGCAAATTGCACCATAGGAATATTCTGCGCACATGGGCATTGATTAAGTACCTTGTTGCTTCCGTGTAATGAGCGCTGGAGGCGTGGGAAAATCTCCCGCCTGAAAGATTATGAATAAGAGGCAAGAGATCGACGGGACAATTTATCTATACATGTGGCTAACAAATGCTTAATCATATCTGTCAGCCCCATGTAAGACCCCGACTGAAAGCCCCACGTGGGGAATCGTCTAGATATCTGTACGGAGAGAAGAAAAGAAGAGTTTGAACTTATTCATACATTTTACCTAAAGCTTAAAAAAGAAGTTACATGGAAGCGAAATCCTGCTGCTCCTGATGACTTCTCCGCTGTCTATTGTGGTGGCCCAAAACGCGTCAGCGGCAAACCACACCGAAAATCCCAAGAGAATTTAGCTATCTGTGAATCCTTCTGTCTGTCTGTCCATCCGTCTGTCATCTATTTATCTCATATTTTGTTTTTGAAGGATTCTAATTGTAGGAGACAAGTAGACGTGTTGGGGTCCTGAACTCCGGAGGATGAGGAACAGTGGCGGACAATTGCACCGGGGTTCGGAGGTTCAGGCGGCCCTTGCTGGCTGGTTAATAATGAGGGCAATGTAGCCTGTTGTCCAGAGCTTGAGGCTCCAGGAGGCCCCTGGCCAGATTGCCCACATCACATGCAGCATGCCGGGCAGGGAGCGATTCCGCAGCCTCGCACCGTGTAGGCAACGCAACACAGGTGTCTCCCTGCCCAGCACTTTCTCTGTATATGTATGTATATATATATATATATATATATATATATATATATATATATATATATATAAAAAAATAAAAACACACACACATATGTATATATATCTTCAGCTTTGTCACCATAGAATAAGGGGGGTCCAGACCCAATTTGTTGCACAGGGGCCGGAAGCTGGCACTGTCTGACCCTGATGAGGAATACTCCGGAGACATTTTGGAGGCGAGTTTGGATAAAAGAAGAAGATCTTGAGAGGACCAGAGTTTACGTGATAGTAATATTGAGAAATTTATTCTTATACAGTGTGTCCACCCATATCCTGTCCACTGCCATTAACTTGAGAACGGCGGCTATAGGCATAGAAGTGGTGTCTAGGTATAGTAAAGTAGCCATGCGCTACGCAATGAAACCACCTATAGCGCCACCTGGTGGAAAACAACAGCATTAGCATTTTTATCTCGAAAACGAAACGAGATAGAGAAAAAAAGTGAATTACAAAGTTGTAGGGCATCATAAATTCAATACGAATCGACACCTTGCATACAGAAATGCTATGATATGAAACCCATGACCCCCCCAAAACATTGAATGCTGGTCACGCATATGGCGCTCATTTAACTTTGATGCTCAAAGTGGCCCCCGTCAGCTGCAATGCACATCTGGACTCTGCACAGCATACTGTATCTTGCTGCACGTTGTGCAATATGGTAGGTGACACGTTTGTACAAGCATCTGTGATACGTCGTTGTAGGTTCTGCAATGTTGGTGGAGGGGTCGCATACACCTGATGTTTGATGTGACCTCACAGAAAGAAGTCCAATGGGGTCAGGTCAGGTGAGCGTGGAGGCCACTCCATGCAGCCACCATACCCAATGACTTGTAGGAAGGTCTCCATGAGGTATCGCTTCACGTCCACAGCCTTGTGAGATTTACACGTTCTAATCATAGCATTTCTGTATGCAAGGTGTCGATTCATATTGAATTGATGATTCCCTACAACTTTGTATTTCATTTTTTTCTCTATCTCGTTCCGTTTTCGAGATAAAAATGCTAACTATGTTGTTTTCCACCAGGTGGCGCTAGCGCATGGTTACTTTACTATACCTAGACACCACTTCTATGCATATAGCTGCCGCCATTCTCAAGTTAATGGCGGTGGGCAGGATATGGGTGGACACACTGTATATACATACTAGAGACATTATGGACGACTTTGTAGGTCATTGTTAGTAGTTTGAACTGGATACATTGGTAAATTGGACTAGTGGATTAGTTAAGAATGGAGTGGAGAGGTGTTAGAGTGTTACCAGGGAGACCACAAAGGAGGATATTGCAGTAGTCAAGGTGGGAGGTGATGAGGGCAACACTAGTATTTTAGTAAATTTAGGTTTGAGGAAAGGACGGATTCTGGAAATATTTTTCAGTTGGGGGTGACAGGAGATGACAAGAGCTTGGATGTCGACATTACTCCGAGGCAGCGGACTTCCAGTAGAGGAGAAAGTGTGATGTAATTCATTGTAATAGACAGATTGGGTTGGGGAGTTAGGTGAGATAGAAGAAAGATGATTAGTTTAGTTTTGTCCACATTGAGCTTTACGAAGTGAGAGGAGAAGAAGAAGGTTTTGGCTGATAGACACTACAAGATTCTGGACAGGAGAGAGGTGATGTCTAGGCCAGAGAGGTAGATCTGAGTGTCATCAGCATACAGGGCAGGGGCGTAACGATCGCGGTCGCAGAGGTCGCCACTGCGACCGGGCCCGCAGGGTTATAGGGGCCCGGCAGCCGCTCTGCAGAGCCGGCTGCCGGGCCCCTATGTGTAGTGCCACTATGTAGTGGCCGACTGCGCGACCGTTAGGGGGCCGGCCTGTGAGTCAGGGGAGCCCAGTGTCTGCAGGGGGCAGAGGGGCCCCTGACCTGGAGAGGCCACCAGGCGTTCCTGACCTGCGGCAGAGGAGATGTGCTCCTGCACGGCAGACGGAATCCATCCCTACCAGGACCTGCGATGACGTCACGCCCATGTGACTGTGTGGGAGGAGACACAGGAGGCCGGGGAGAAAGCAGGAGAAGATACTTCGAACACATGAGTGGTAATGAGAAAAGAGGGGACATGAGGGGAGGGGCTGCAGGGTGAGTGGCAGATGAGGGCTGCAGACTGTGACAGAAGCATGTGAAGGGTGCAGAGTGTTTGAGACGGGTAAGTTGGGGTACAGGCAGGGTGAGATATGTGGGTCAGGGTGTGTGTGTGATATGGGGGTGCAGGCTGTATAGGGAGCAGGGTGTGTGACATATGGGGGCAGGGGAGTAACTACCGCAGTCGCAGGGGTCAGAAGGAGCTGAGAGGTACTTGTTTTTTTATTTTGCTGGCTGCATGACACATATAGGCCCGGGGAAGCTGCCTGCATGATACATGGAGGCCCTGGTGGGGCTGGCTGGCAGGCTGCATTACACATAGTAGCCCTGGGTGCTGGCTGCATGACACATGGAGGCCCTGGGGGGGCTGGCTGCATGACACATATAGGCCCGGGGAAGCTGCCTGCATGATACATGGAGGCCCTGGTGGGGCTGGCTGGCAGGCTGCATTACACATAGAAGCCCTGGGGGCTGGCTGCATGACACATGGAGGCCCTGGGGGGGCAGGCTGCATGACACATGGAGGCCCTGGTGGGGCTGGCTGCATGACACATATAGGCCCGGGGAAGCTGCCTGCATGATACATGGAGGCCCTGGTGGGGCTGGCTGGCAGGCTGCATTACACATAGAAGCCCTGGGGGCTGGCTGCATGACACATGGAGGCCCTGGGGGCTGGCTGCATGACACATGGAGGCCCTGGGGGGGGCTGGCTGCATGACACATGGAGGCCCTGGGGGGGCTGGCTGCATGACACCTGAGGGGGGGGCTGGCTGCATGACACATGGAGGCCCTGGGGGGGATGGCTGCATGACACATGGAGGCCCTGGGGGGGGCTGGCTGCATGACACATGGAGGCCCTGGGGAAGCTGACTGCATGACACATGGAGGCCCTGGGGAAGCTGACTGCATGACACATGGAGGCCCTGGGGGTGCTGGCTGCATGACACCTGGGGGGGGGGCTGGCTGCATGACACATGGAGGCCCTGGGGGGGCTGGCTGCATGACACCTGGGGGGGCTGGCTGCATGACACATGGAGGCCCTGTGGGGGCTGGCTGCATGACACATGGAGGCCCTGGGGAGGCCGGCTGCATGACACATGGAGGTCCTGGGGAAGCTGGCTGCATGACACATGGAGGCCCTGGGGGGGCTGGCTGCATGACACATGGAGACCCTGGGGGGGCTGGCTGCATGACACATAGAGGCCCTGGGGGGGGCTGGCTGCATGACGCATAGAGGCCCTGGGGGGGCTGGCTGCATGACGCATAGAGGCCCTGGGGGGGCTGGCTACATGACACATATAGGCCCGGGGGAAGCTGGCTGCATTACACATGGAGGCCCTGGTGGGACTGGCTGCATAATACATGGAGGCCTGGGGGTGCTGGCTGCATGATACATGGAGGTCTATGGGACTGCATAATAAACATGAAGGACACCTTATACATAGACTATAGCAGCGCATTATACATGGAGGTCTATGGGGCTGCATTATAATACATATAGGACTATGGGGGCTACATTATAATATATGGAGGACTATGGAGGCTACCTTACACATGGTCTGTGGGGGTGCATTATAAAGCATGGGGGACTGTGGTGCAGTATAAAATATGGAGAACTATGGGAAATGCATTATTATTATTATTATTATTATTATTATTTATTTATAGAGCACCATTAATTCCATGGTGCTGTACATGGAATTCCATGTACATGTCCATTATAATACATGGAGGACTATGGGGGTGCATTCTAATATATAAAGGGTTATGTGGGACCCTTTATACTATATGGAAGGCTATGTGGGGGCCATTATAGTATTTAGAGAACTATATATGAGGGAGGAAAAAGATACAAGTATGGGATGGGAATGTTTTGTGCTGAGGGAAAAGGGCTCTTTCCCATGCTCTGCTATACATCTCTCAGCACCCAGCTTTCCCATGCTCTGCTATACATCTCTCAGCACCCAGCTTTCCCATGCTCTGCTATACATCTCTCAGCACCCAGCTTTCCCATGCTCTGCTATACATCTCTCAGCACCCAGCTTTCCCATGCTCTTCTATACATCTCTCAGCACCCAGCTTTCCCATGCTCTGCTATACATCTCTCAGCACCCAGCTTTCCCATGCTCTGCTATACATCTCTCAGCACCCAGATTTCCCATGCTCTGCTATACATCTCTCAGCACCCAGCTTTCCCATGCTCTGCTATACATCTCTCAGCACCCAGCTTTCCC
Organism: Anomaloglossus baeobatrachus; assembly: GCF_048569485.1. Taxonomy (NCBI): domain Eukaryota; kingdom Metazoa; phylum Chordata; class Amphibia; order Anura; family Aromobatidae; genus Anomaloglossus; species Anomaloglossus baeobatrachus. The sequence goes on along the minus strand of NC_134360.1, from coordinate 227,237,775 downwards.
ATACTCTGCTATACATCTCTCAGCACCCATCTTTCCCATGTTCTGCTATACATCTCTCAGCACCCAGCTTTCCCATGCTCTGCTATACATCTCTCAGCACCCAGCTTTCCCATGCTCTGCTGTACATCTCTCAGCACGCAGTTTTCCCATGCTCTGCTATACATCTCTCAGCACCCAGCTTTCCCATGCTCTGCTATACATCTCTCAGCACCCAGCTTTCCCATGATCTGCTATACATCTCTCAGCACCCAGCTTTCCCATGATCTGCTATACATCTCTCAGCACCCAGCTTTCCCATGCTCTGCTATACATCTCTCAGCACCCAGCTTTCCCATGTTCTGATATACATCTCTCAGCACCCAGCTTTCCCATGCTCTGCTGTACATCTCTCAGTACCCAGCTTTCCCATGCTCTGCTATACATCTCTCAGCACCCAGCTTTCCCATGCTCTGCTATACATCTCTCAGCACCCAGCTTTCTCATGCTCTACTATACATCTCTCAGCACCCAGCTTTCCCATGCTCTGCTGTACATCTCTCAGCAACCAGCTTTCCCATGATCTGCTATACATCTCTCAGCACCCAGCTTTCCCATGATCTGCTATACATCTCTCAGCACCCAGCTTTCCCATGATCTGCTATACATCTCTCAGCACCCAGCTTTCCCATGATCTGCTATACATCTCTCAGCACCCAGCTTTCCCATGCTCTGATATGGGAAAGCTGGGTGCTGAGGGAAAGATGTATGACAGAGCATGGGAAAGCAGGGTGCTGATAGAGGGATTTTAGATAATGGGAAACCTGGGTGCTGTGGGTAAAAGCCAAGTGTCAGCATCATTATCCCGTACCCTAAGTGTTGTGTACATGGAGGGGGGCCCCGGTCCAAAGTTTGCACCAGGGCCCATCAAACTCTAGTTACGCCACTGATACAGGGGGTACTGGAAGCCATGGGACTTAATGAGTTGTCCCAGGAAAAAGGTGTAGATGGAGAAAAGTAAGGGTCCCAGGACAGAGCCTTGAGGGATATCAATAGAGAGGACGGGATGAGGGGGTTGTGAGGGAGCGGGAGACAATAAAAGTGCAGTTGGAAAGGTATGAGGAAATTCAGGAGAGAGCAAGGTCTCTGACACCGAGGGAAGAGAGGATCTGTAATAGGAGGGAGTGGTCCTCCCCATACTACAGAGCACAAGTCTACAAAGATAATCAAGGAGGCAGAGGACAGGTCTACCAGGAGGAACACTATGTAATGTAGGAGGCAAAGGACAGGTCTAGAAGAAGGAGGACAGAGTAATGTAGAAGGCAGAGGACAGGTCTAGAAGAAGGAGATCAGAGTAGAAGACAGAGGACAGGTCTAAAAGAAGGACAGAGAAGGCAGAGGACAGGTCTAAAGGAAGGAGGACA